>NC_053390.1:295904296-296204296 GCF_905171765.1 Bufo bufo
TTTTATTAACTCTTTCTGGGAGGGAGATGGGAAAAACAGCAATACTGCCACTGCGTTTTTAAGTTATAAATTTTACGGTGTTCATTTTTCGGTATTAAATAACATAATATCTTTATTCTCTGGGACAGTACGATTACAGTAATACCAAATACATAGTTTTTTCTTAATGTTTTACTACTTTTTTGCAATAAAACCCTTTTTTTTTTAAAATAAAATAAAAATGTTTTTTGCATTGCCACTTCCCAAGACCCATATTTTTATTTATTTTTTATTTATATGGAGTTGTGTGAGGGCTTGATTTTTGGGGCACGACTTGTATTTTAAATTGGTATCATTTTGGAGTAGATGGCGCTTTTTGATCGCTTGTTATTAGTTTTTTTCGGTGGCAACTAAGAATAAATTAGCAATTCTGTCTTTTTTTTTTTTACGGCGTTCACTGTAGGGGATAATTTACGTGATATTTATGTAATCTGGGTCAATAAGGACGCGGCAATATCAAACATATGGGGAAGATTTTTTTTCATTTTTTTTTCATTGAAAAACGTATTTTCAATGGAAAAAAAAACTTTTAATTTATTTTAATGGTATTTTTTATTGAATAAATGATTTTTTTTTTACCACTTAATAGTCCCACAAGGTTACTATAACAGACAGATTTTTTATTGCTTTTAAAATGCAATGCACTATCCCTATAGTGCATTGCATTTTATTGGCAATGCTATTCTGACACTGACCAGCAGAGAGGCGTAGCCTGCTTGAAATTACTCAAGGCTGGTCTGGGGCCTACATCAGACCCCAGGCAGCCTTCACACACATCGGCATCCCGCGATCGCATTTGTGGGGTGCCGATAAGAGACAGAGGGAGTCCACTCCCTCTGTCAGCACTTTACATGCGGCGGGCGCCATTGCCCGAGACATGTAAAGCGTTTAACAGCCCCGATCGGCACTCCTGCCGATCCAGGCTATTAGAGCAGGGCCGCGGCTCTCATGTATAAAAGCGGCAGCCCAGCCTAAGGCCGATAAATGATCGCCGTAATAAGGCATATGGGTCACTAAGGGGTTAACAGGGTTGTCCACTTTATTTTTTTTTATATTGACAACCTTTACGGGGGATAGGTTCAGCAATATCAGATCGTCTGGCACTGAAGAGAAACGCTGCATTCTCTTCACTGTTTACCTTCTTGCTGTCGCAACTGCAGTGGCGAGCAAGTGTAATTACAAGTACGCCATATCACTCACTTCAATGGGATGGTTCCCTTGAACATAGGTCACCAATAGAAAAATAAAAAAAAAGCGGACAACCCCTGTAAACAACTGGCACCATCAATCGCAACTGTCCAGCTTCTCTACGTAACGTTCATGTAAAATGTCTGCATTTCTTACCGTGGCCTCGTTGCAGACTCCACACTTCACCACATGTTGGTGCATCTTCCCCTCCACATTGATGAGTGACTGGCAGACCCTGCATGTTATCATGGGGGCAGAGCCACTTTCTGGACTTGTCAGTGGAGAATAGGGTGGGGGATCTTCACCGGGTAACACTGAGCCACCCGTTGGGAACACCTGAAAGCCTGGAAAGAATAAAAAAATAAATATATATATAACAAATATTGCGGCAAAAGAAACTGTTTAACCAGCAACCCTGATAAGAGCCACTGAGATAAGAAGTGTCCTAGAGAATGTTCTCTCTGTGATGAGTGCGGTTCACCTCTCACCGCTGATCCCTTCCTCCTCTGAGGCACGCCTTTACTGGTTTTCCCAAGAGTTAAAGGGGATTTCCAGGCAGCTATTTTAATGCTTAGAAGGTTTTAAAATCAAACTTGTACTACTCCTGTGTCAACGCTTCCCCGGTTCCGCCACTGGTCCCTGACAACACTGACTGCTTGGCCAATCACTTTCTGTGATAGGCCACCACTCTGGCCAGTGATTGGTCAATTAAAAAATGGCAGGTAAGTCCACCACCTCCAGTGAAATGATGTCAAGAAGACTTGATCTACCACTGGACATGCTGATGGCATCATGTATCTTTTACAGTGATTGGTCACAAGGAACCAGCAGGAGAACGGGGAATATTACTACTTTTATTACTTTCTAAGGTTTTTTTTTTTTTTTTTTATCTTGAACGACCTATAACCTCTTACATCCAGATTATATATTCAATTACATATTAAAGTCGACCTAACCCCAGGTGGGTCTGGCCAACTATCTGATGTGTAGGGGGGGTGTCCTGACTCTCCCAACTAATGCATTCAACTCTACGGGACTGCAGAGTACAAGCGCCCAGCTACCCCCAGAAACTCACTGTTAGACCAGACACAATGTAGGTCTATCTCTGAATGGAATGGGGACTTTCACTTTAGAAAAAGTACTTTTAATCCATATACAAGTTTGCAGTTCTGTGCACCAAGGGCGGGCCCAAGCTTCTCAGTCCACCCTTGCTCCTCCCACTGATACTGCCGTAACCTGGCCCTGTTGATGAAGGAGAGGAGGGGGCTAGCATGGGGGCACAAAGTGGCTTTGGCCACTGCTCATAGGGATTAGAAATACTTTTTCTCCAAAATGAAAGTTCACATTTTCACATAGTAAACGATTGCAGTTGGACTGCAGTCCACAGACACAACATCCTTTCTCGGTACCCTTTGGGGCGTTTCCATTCCCAAGAGAAATACGTCCCAAGTGCCCAGGGGGCGTTTCCAGGGCTCACATTGGATGGCATCACTCTTCTCCACTTTGAAATCGTATGCAGAAGCAGACTGCCCCCTCCTGATGCACGTCCTTCCTGTGCGGTGGTCCTGTAGTGCGCAGCTTGCCGGTGCTCTCAGTAGGTATTGTAAAGCGTAGTCGGTGCTTGATTTTGAAGTGAAGTGGAGAAGCACAAGACTTTCAGGAAGAGCGCGGAAGGGGCTAGGACCGCGTACAAGTGGAGGGCTTGGTCAGGGAGTGCTGGAAACAGGGCACTTGGGGCCTCATTAGCATATAGAATAAGGGCACCCAAGGTACACTTCTCATGTTGTAGATGAAGACTGCGGTCTTCCTGTGCGATACCGAGGTGACCACTCCCTTTAATGACACCACGGGTCATCTACACAGGTACATTCATATAAGAGATGGCAATGTCACAGGAATGTGTGTATATACATATATATATACACACACTGTATATGAGACATGTTGGGGGCGGTCATCTGTCTATATACTTCAGTAGTCACCGTACAGGACACACGGCCAGGTCATGTATTCTATACTCACACCAGTCTACTGGACCCCTCCTATCTTACAGGCCAGACACATGTAGTATATACACAATCAATTATGGCCCCTTCTGGATTCCTCAGGGTAATAACTCTTAAAAGGGGTTGTGTCACTTCAGCAAATGGCATTCATCATGTAGAGAAAGTTAATACAAGGCACTCACTAATGTATTGTTATTATCCATATTGTCTCCTTTGCCGGCTGGATTCATTTTTCCATCACATTATACACTGCTCGTTTCCATGGTTATGACCACCCTGCAATCCAGCCATGGTGGTCGTGCTTGCACACTATAGAAGAAAGCACTAACCTATGTGGTCCCAGCCACCACTGGCATTTTCTCCTATATTGTGCAAGCACGGCCACTGTTGATGGATTGCCGGGTGGTCGTAACCATGGAAACGAGCAGTGTATAATGTGATGGAAAAATGAATCCAGCCAGCAAAGAGGACAATATGAATAACAATACATTAGTAAGTGCCTTGTATTATAGGGGTGATTTGGTAATAAATATTGGTGACCTATCCTCAGGATAGACACCCGGGACGACCCCCCTTCCTAGGCCATGTGATGTCATCGGTCACATGGCCTAGGAGCAGCTCAGGCCCACTGAAGTGAATGGGCTGGCTATACTATGTACAGTGCTGAGCATGGCGGCTCCCCATGACCGCTGATCACCAGGGGTGCTGGGACTTAGACCCCCGCCGATCTGAGGATAAGTCACCATCATATATGACTTTCTCTACATGATAACTGCCACTTGCTGACGTGAGACAACCCCTTTAAGGTGTCCCCTACAGTGACAATGGGACATTATGACTCCTTCAGTAGTGACTGAAGCAGCAGGGGCCTGCTAATAACCTATAAGTTCTATCCCAGAAGGACGCCACGCCCCAGGCTTGATGCGACCACTGCTGCCGTGATCTTCTCATCACTTCCTCCACCAGCCAATCAGATCCACGCACACAGGTTCATGTGTGGGCTGATTGTAAAGTGGGCGGAGCTCAAGGTCTCCCTAATAAACAAATCACTAGGGGGCGAAACCTTACCTTGCGGCTTGTTGCTGGGGGCGGGGCCAGGACCACCGTATGGAGCAGCCGAAGGAAGTGCTGTACCAGGTGAAGGGGCTCCGGGACCTACCGACGCTCCCATGCCCCCTCCGTCCCCGAGGTCAGAGAGGAGAGGGGAGCGCTCTCCATCCGCCATGTCCCTCGCTCCCACCTAGTACCGGCACACACGATTTCAGCTGTGCTGCTTCTCCCGTCTGCTGACGCACCTCACACTGCGGCTGCGCGGTACGCCTGCGCAGGAGTCGGAGAGGGGGGAGGATTGCCAGGACGCACGCGAAGTACATAGTCACGTGCAGGATAATTGCAAACAAAGGTCTTCAGGTCATGTGACAGTCACCTGATATAGTCGCTCCTTTCCCACCTCACAGAACTTTATTGACTGGATTGTTTATGAAAGTAGGTTAGAGGTGTGCGCAGAGGCGTCAGGAAAAACACGTTTTGGGCACTTAGAGTACCTTAGTTTAGAAGTGGGATGGAGTAAAATATGGCAAATCTATTAGTGCACATGACAGGCTGCCATTCAGGTTTTTTGATGCGTGTTTGAAGCCAAAATGAGGAGTGGATCATAAAAAGAGAGAGAACATAAAGGACAGAAATTACCTCTTTTTTAAATTTTTGGCTTCCAGAATATTATCAAGAAAGCTGACGGTTTGGCAGCACCACAGCGCAGAACTTCTCACAACCTCATTCACCTAGCCGTGTTGGCAGTTTTCAGAACTGCATGTTCATTTGTGTGTGGAAATCACGGATTTCACCCCATTCACAGGGTGAAATCTGGGAAAATCAGACTTGCCATTTGTCCTGGAACGTCCTGTACACTCCTGAAAAAAGGAGACCTCCTGGAAGAATTGGCACGGCCCACAAAGCCCCCACGTGTCAGGATTTTGCCTCACTCTATAAAAACTGCTTGCATTTTTTCCATACAGCTAGGGCTGAAACGATTCATCAATGTAATCGAGGCAGTTTCCCTGCATCAAGGATTCGTTTACATCACATGACCACGGAGCGGGAGTGAAGAAAAGCCTCTCACTCACCGCTCTGTGGCCTCCCGTCCTCACCGCACTGCCAGGGCCTTGCGTGCACGCTGGCTGGCGCTGTGTGTGATGTCAGGTCCCGCCCGGTGAATGCTGGGAAGAAGACGCGGTCCGTCTCCTGTGGACTCCATGTCAGCGCACTGCAGTGCCAGGAAAGGTAAGTATAAAGTGAGCGGGGCGGGGGGGGGGGCATGTTTGAAGGGGCTGATGGCGCTGGGGGACATGGATGATCATGGGCAGGGCTGGCAATGGCATGGAGGGGCTCATGGCGCTGGGGGAGTGGGGGACGGCACGGGACATGGATGGCATAGAAGGGCTGATGGTGCTGGGTGGGAGTCTGGGACATGGCATGGAGGGGCTGATCTGATGGGAGTGAGGGGACATGGTGGATGGCATGGAGGCACTGGGGGGAGGGGGACATTGCGATGGAGGCACTGGGAGTGGGGGACACAATGGATGGCAACATGGCATGGAGGGGCAGATGGCACTGGGGGAGTGGTGGACATGGCATGGAGGGGCTGATCTGATGGCACTGGGGGAGTGGGAGACCTGGCAATGGATCGGCATGGAGGGGCTGATGTCACTGGGAGAGTGGGGGACATGGCATGGAGGGGCTGATCTGATGGCAGTGGGGGACATGGTGGATGGCATTGAGGCACTGGGAAAGGGGGACATGGCACTAGGGTAGTGGGGGACATGGCATGGAGGCAGGGGCTGATCTGATGGCATGGAGGCACTGGGGGAGTGGGGGACATGGCAATGGATGGCATGGGGGTCTGGCTCTGATTGCAGCAAGGGAGGGGCTAATGGTGGCAGCCTGGGGGTCTGATCATGGTGGCATTGGCATGGGGGTCTGATTGTGGGCTTGTGGCATGGGAGGACTGATTTGAGGGCAAGGCTGACTGACTTGGGGGGGTCTTATCTGTGGCTATGTGTTAAATTTAGCATTTTTTTTATTAGAATTTTGCTTTTAAAAGTAATTTGATAATCTTTTATTTAGGTTTCTTTAAAAGCTTAGGCCAGGTTCACATTGTAGTGTGAACACTGGGACTTTTATCATCTGGCAACTGGCCGCAAAATGCTATGTCAGTGTGCAGCATTTTTTGTTCGGATCCCCATTACAGTCAATGGGCATCCAGCTATAACAGATGCAGCCAGTGAACTCCGGCAGTCTGTTCCTCCACCGGTTCACAACATAGCCTTAGATACACATTCTGGCAGAAGAACAGCCTGCAGGAGTATACCGTATTAGGTATAGCCAGATACAACCAGCTACAGTCAGGTCCATAAATATTGGGACATCGACACAATTCTAACATTTTTGGCTCTATACACCACCACAATGGATTTGAAATGAAACAAACAAGATGTGCTTGAACTGCAGACTGTCAGCTCGGTGTAGGAATTACAACAGTTTCCATATGTGCCTCCCACTTGTTAAGGGACCAAAAGTAATGGGACAATTGGCTTCTCAGCTCTTCCATGGCCAGGTGTGTGTTATTCCCTCATTATCCCAATTACAATGAGCAGATTAAAGGTCCAGAGTTCATTTCAAGTCTGCTATTTGCATTTGGAATCTGTTGCTGTCAAGTCTCAAGATGAGATCCAAAGAGCTGTCACTATCAGTGAAGCAAGCCATCATTAGGCTGAAAAAACAAAACAAACCCATCAGAGAGATAGCAAAAACATTAGGCGTGGCCAAAACAACTGTTTGGAACATTCTTAAAAAGAAGAAATGCATCAGTGAGCTCAGCAACACCAAAAGACCCGGAAGACCACGGAAAAAAACTGTGGTGGATGACCGAAGAATTCTTTCCCTGGTGAAGAAAAACACCCTTCACAACAGTTGGCCAGATCAAGAACACTCTCCAAGAGGTAGGTGTATGTGTGTCAAAGTCAACAATCAAGAGAAGACTTCACCAGAGTGAATACAGAGGGTTCACCACAAGATGTAAACCATTGGTGAGCCTCAAAAACAGGAAGGCCAGATTAGAGTTTGCCAAACATCTAAAAAAGCCTTCACAGTTCTGGAACAACATCCCACGGACAGATGAGACCAAGATCAAATTGTACCAGAGTGATGGGAAGAGTATGGAGAAGGAAAAGAACTGCTCATTATACTAAGCATACCACCTCATCAGTGAAGCATGGTGGTGGTAGTGTGATGACGTGGGCATGTATGGCTGCCAATGGAACTGGTTCTCTTGTATTTATTGATGATGTGACTGTTGACAAAAGCAGCAGGATGAATTCTGAAGTGTTTCGGGAAATATTATCTGCTCATATTCAGCCAAATGCTTCAGAACTCATTGGACGGCGCTTCACAGTGCAGATGGACAATGACCCAAAGCATACTGCAAAAGCAACCAAAGAGCTTTTTAAGGGATTGAGCATGCATTTCACTTGCTGAAGACAAAACTGAAGGGAAAATGCCCCTAGAACAAGCAGGAACTGAAGACAGTTGCAGTAGAGGCCTGGCAGAGCATCACCAGGGATGAAACCCAGCGTCTGGTGATGTCTATGCGTTCCAGATTTCAGGCTGTAATTGACTGCAAAGGATTTGAAACCAAGTATTAAAAAGTGAAAGTTTGATTTATGATTATTATTCTGTCCCATAACATTTGGTCCCCTAACAAGTGGGAGGCACATATGCAAAGTGTTGTAATTTCTACACCGTTCACCTGATTTGGATGTAAATACCCTCAAATTAAAGCTGACAGTCTGCAGTTAAAGCACATCTTGTTAGTTTCATTTCAAATCCATTGTGGTGGTGTATAGAGCCAAAAATGTTAGAATTGTGTCGATGTCCCAATATTTATGGACCCGACTGTATATGCTCTCATTGACTATAATGTGGTCCAAGGCCATCTGGCCATGTTCCGGCATACATGCAGGGTATTGTCCAAAGCGTTTTTTTGTTTTTTTTTGTCCGGCCAAAACCCAACTTGAATGCTGTAACAAGGCCGGACCCCTTTAGTCAATCGCTGCAGCAGCCGGCAGTATCCAGCTATAACCGATATGGTAAATTCTGGCTGGCTGTTCTTCTGACAGAATGTATATTGAAGCTGTGAAAGAAGCCTTATGTGTGTGTGCAATTATGTGCTATAACACTGTAATATTGTTTTTATAAAGCAATACGTTATTTTAAGAAGGTTTTTCTTATTAGAGTACTCGATTAATCTTAAAAATTATCGATAGAATACTCGATTGCTAAAATAATCGTTTACTGCAGCCCTACATACAGCACTACCGTGGTTTTTATGGCATTTTTTAGTGACTGTTTTTTTCTACATGACTATTTGAACCATTTTTTTTTTTTAAATCTTATTCCCTGCAGAGAAGATGTAAAAACGTAAAAGTTTCAAAATGCTGCAGTCTTTCAAAAAGTTATATTAACGCAAAAATCTAATTAACGAAAACACTAGTAGCAAAAAAAACCTTTGTGTCCAATTTTATATTTCCCATAGGCCTTCTGCTGACCTCTAGAGCTGACATTGTTACAGCTAAAAAAAAATCACCAAAAAACAGGTATTAAAAAAAAAGACACTAAATACGCTAAAGTGCACAAAAGAGCACTAAAACACCATTAAAACCCCACGTGTGAACCCATCCAAACTTTGTGTTGAGTCACAATAAGGTGATGTTGGGCTGAGGAAAGGGGCATGCTAATGAACAAAAAATATTTTTGTGACATTCATGCACCACACTCTCACACCTCCCAAACGCCACTCAATAAAAGGTGAGTGTGAGTTGCAGTGAACCTGACTAAAAGGGTTTTTCAGGACATAATTTAACATTGGGCAGTAAACATATTAATACATATGGACATACCGTAACAAAGCAAAGTGTTTTGTCATGTGCCGTTTTAATACATTTGATGAAATCTGTTAGGTATAGTATGTGACCTCAATAAATTTGCTGCAGTATTTTTCACCAAAATACTATGGCCCTGATTTATCATGCCTTCACTATGGAATTGCGGCTCCGACTTTAAAAAAAAAGTTGAAAAAGAAGGCGCAAGTTCACTCCAGTAGGAGGGTGGAGTAGGAAAACTGGAGTACTACTTCTGTATCCAGGGATGCGCTAGAGTTATGTACTAATTCAGTACCTAGTGATGTGCTAGAGTTATGTACTATGGCGGGGGGGCGTGGCTAGCAAGGCATGTGAGCGGTCGCACGCTGAGTGAGCTCCCGCTTTGACCCGGCCATTTATCCTGGAAAACACGCTTATTTGTAAAGGTATACAGCCTGGGCGATAGAGGATTATCAGCTTACACCTACCGGAGGGTGAACCGAACCGCTTGCCGCAACTATGTCACGAAAACGGGAGGGCAGAGGAGCAGACAAAGATTCCCAAGATGGCGCCGGAGCAGGCACGCCGAAACGGTGGGAACGCAATAATGAAATGCAGAAGGAGGCGGCAGCGAAACTGAGCCAATATGCCCGTTCCTCACAAGCTTCAAGCACCAAAAGGAATCCAGAGTCACAGGATCCGGGACCCCTAGAACCAGGGAGATGATTCAGAGCCTGAGGAGATGGGAACCTCTAATACTGTGAGTAAAAGCGCTAACAGATTTGCGGCCTTACAGCTGAATAGTGAGGAGCCAGATCGTGCAGTATGTGATTCAGACTCCGGGGAACCTACCCTCAAGGATGTGATGCATGCCATTTCCAAGTGTGGCAAATCCCTCAATGCCCTGACAGTTCAGGTTGGTGCAATAAAGGAGGACATTTCTATCATAAGGCATGATTTTAAAAAATTAGCGGAGCGCACGACTGCCCTGGAAGATAGAATGGGGGAGGTTGAAGACGAAATGCAACCTATAAAGGGAGAGCTAGCAGAACATACCCGAATGCTGAGTGTGATAGCTGCAAAGCAGGATGATATGGAGAATCGTTTGCGTAGAAACAACGTGCGCATAGTAGGAATGCCAGAAAGGGTGGAAGGAAGGAATCCTACAGAATTTTTTGAAAAGTGGCTGAAAGAGCAGTTTGGAGCCGAGTCTCTAACCCCGCTGTTTGCTGTGGAACACGCCCATAGGGTGCCTACTAGGCCTCTGCCACCTGGGGCCCCTCCGAGGACAGTGCTGGCTAAGCTATTGCATTACAGAGATAGGGATATCTTGCTCCGTAAGGCCAGAGAAATGCCGGATATTTCCGTGGAAGGACATAAAATATCACTATATCCGGATTACTCTATGGAGGTCCAGAAAAGAAGAGCCCGGTTCCTGGACATTAAAAAGCGGCTGAGAAGTATGGGAGTGCCTTACTCCATGCTTTACCCGGCCAAACTGCGAGTGGTGGCCCTGAATACAACAAGCTTCTTTGAGGATCCCAGGGAGGCGGCAAAGTGGCTGGACAGAAATGAACGGCAGATACGAGTGGAACAGCAGCCTCCTGCTTGAGGGGCCTTGCCAACTTTGATGCCATCTTTGATGCAGATGACTGCTTGAATACAGCTACTTCTCATATGCATACTTCTCTATTTTGGGGTATTTTCTACATTGATTTCCTGTTGAAAGCAAAGTAGAGTGGAACGGAAATGAGAGTTGGGGTAAAGGTTCATATGTTCACTGCTGAATAGGAATTGGAGTATTATGAGGTATAATACGAGACAGGAATGAGTTCGGTGGGAAACATTCTAAGGATAGCTCAGCTAATATGTCTTGGAAATATGATGAGGGTTTAGATGATGCGTGTTATAAGCAACGTATGTTATATATCCGGGTAAAGTGTGGGGTGAGGAATGGCGACCAGCTATAACTACGGTGTGTGTGGACGACCTATCGTTTGCACAGTCAAAATCTCTAAGCTATATCTAGCTGTGTTCCTTATTGCTGGTATTGCTTTCAGCAGAGGATCACAACTGGCCTAGCTGACAGGTGTAGTATAGTCTCACAGGCCTAGTAATTGGGCGTGTTGTGGGGCCTGTCGGAAAGGCCAGTGTATTAAAGAGTTCTTTAGTTTTTGCCACCAAATGGCAAGGTTTATAAAGGGGGGGGGGGGGAATGTTATGGGGCAGAGTGTTTCCAGGAATGTATGGATGCAAGGCTGTGGGTGGCTGTGTGTGCAGTGGAATGTGGTGTGCCATCCTCCAGAGCGAAAAGAACAGTACATAATACTAATGGCTAATTGCGTTAAATTTCTTAGCTGGAATGTGCGAGGGATTAAAGATACAGCCAAAAGGAGAGCGATACTTGAGAGCATTCGACCGCTACATCCTCTCATATGCTGCCTTCAGGAGACTCATTTATTGCCGGAGCAGGTACAGTTACTCAGGCCTTCCTGGGCGGGGGTGGGATTTCACTCCACGTATTCCACATATGCTAGGGGGGTCAGTATCTTAATTCATAAGAACATCCAGTTTTGCTGCCTCTCTAGCAAGGTGGATGATGATGGATGCTTTGTATGCCTATATGGCACTTTGTACAGCCGGTTGTGTGTTGTATGTGGGGTGTATGTCCCACCACCGTACTCCCCACTTGTAGTCAGGAAGATCTTATCTTTTATAGCAGATTTCCCTGGGGTTCCAGTACTCATAATGGGGGACTTTAATAATGTGATATGCTCTAGTTTGGATAGAATGGGGATGGCAGGGAGAGATTCAATAGGAAATTACACTCCGTTTGGTAGACTATTGCAGGAGGTGTCTCTGATAGACATTTGGAGAGAAAGAAATCCGCAGGTAAAGCAATACTCATGCTGTTCTAGCTCCTTTAGTTCATTGTCTAGAATAGACTTGGCACTGGTGAACAAGGAAATGGGGAGTTTAGTACAAGATATTAAATACCTTGCCAGGAGACTGACGGATCATTCTCCTTTATTGTTGTCCGCTACCTTTGTACCGCCTAGAATAGGGAGTGGTAAGTCATGGGCGTTTAACCCTTTCTGGTTACCTATATTAGCAGACGTGAGTAGTATTAAGGAGCAACTGGAGGAGTTTTTTAGAACTAATTTGCATACAACCTCACGGCTGATGGTATGGGACACTATGAAAGCTTATATGAGAGGATTGCTTATAGCACAGGTGAACAGGAAAAAAAGTGAAACTAGAGCTAGGGTACAGGCATTAACGAGAGCAATGGAGGTGGCAGAAGCTAAATATGTTGAGCAGCCTACCGTAGTGCATAGGGTGTTATGGGAGGAGGCACAAAAGGAGCTTAATGATAGGCTATTGCTTAACGCTAGGAATAAACAATTCTTCCAGAAGCAAGTATATTATGAAGAGGGAGAAAAGACAGGAAGAATGTTGGCAATGGTGTCTAGAGCACAACGTTCTACAGGTTATATAGCGGCACTTAAGAATGTATCGGGAGTTCAGTGCGAGGCTCCGGAACAGATACTGGGGATTATGAAGGAGTTCTATCTAAGTCTATACACTTCCAGATTAACAGCTTCAGATGTAGAGATAGAGTCATTTCTTAGGGGTCTGCAATTGCCGATACTCACAGTTGAACAGCGGGATACATTGGACTCTCCTATAACGGTCACTGAAATGGAGACAGCGCTATCCAGTATGTCTAACAATAAGGCTCCAGGAGGGGACGGGTTACCAGTAGAGATCTATAAGCGGTTTGCCTCGGTGATGCTGCCTCAGCTTTTAGAGGTTTTTAGGGAGGCAAAGACACAGAAAAAATTGCCCCCCAGCATGACTGAGGCGACAATTGTGGTCCTACCAAAACCGGGTAAGGATACATTGGAGGCGGAGTCTTATAGGCCCATTTCTTTACTCCAGGTGGATGTTAAGATTCTTGCTAAAGTGTTGGCCAATCGGTTGAACACAATTATCTCTAATCTTATTCACCCAGATCAGGCCGGCTTTATGCCAAATATGTCTACAGCGGTCAACATCGGGCGCCTTTTCCTAAATATTCAAGGGCAGGTCAATACTCCGGATGCAGCGGTCGCATCTCTTGATGCGGCCAAAGCATTTGATAGTGTGGAATGGAGGTACTTGTGGAAAGTGCTGCAGAAAATGGGGTTTGGTGGTGCATTTATAGGATGGGTGCAACCTCTCTATAATAATCCATCAGCTAGAATCAGAGTTAACGGTAATCTTTCTGATAGTTTTGTATTACACAGGGGGACGCGGCAAGGTTGCCCTCTGTCGCCTCTGTTGTTCGCGATTGCAGTGGAGCCATTAGCAGAGGCTATTCGAGCATCTGAGAGGATTAAGGGCTTCACGTATGGCACCCTAACAGAGAAAGTAGCTTTATATGCAGACGACCTGTTACTATTTCTCGATGATTGGAAGACATCTCTTCCAGCAGCTATGGAGGTGATTGACAGATTTGGGAAACTGTCAGGTCTATGCATCAATTGGATGAAATCAGTGCTAATGCCTCTGAAGGGGGATAATGCTCAGGTCAGCTCGTGTGTCGACGGATTACAGGTTGTTCAGTCTTTTAAATACCTGGGTATCCAGATTTCATGTGACAATTCAGATTTTGAAAAACTGAACATCACCCCCTTGTTACAAAAATTTAAGCAGAAGGTGAATGCCTGGATAAAACTACCATTATCCTTGATAGGAAGGAATAACCTAATCAAAATGATAATGATGCCTCAGCTTTTATACCTGTTGCATAACTCGCCAGTATGGCTTCCTTTGAGACTCTTTTATTTGGTAAATGCAATATTTAGGGACCTTATATGGAAGAAAGGCACACCCCGCATTAAATTAGCGACTTTATGTAGACCCAAGACTAATGGAGGTCTGGGACTTCCGGATCCATGGATATATTATCTGGCGGCACAACTGCAGCATATGAGAGGATGGGAGTCGATGGAGGGCTTGGGCACAGCCAGCAAAATTATTCAGGCTATGGTGGGGAGTGATAATCTAAGGGCATCTCTGGAGGATGGCACGTTTCACAAAATGGGCAGTACATATGGGATATTGCGCTCCATTCATAATACGTGGTGGAAGGCTAGGGAAATTATGGACATACAGGGGTACTCTGATCTCACCCATATTTGGCCGAATTTCATGTATAAAGAAATACATAAAGTTAACGGAGTTCAGGTGTGGAAAGAAAAAGGGCTTAAATATATGAAACAATTATATGATAATAATGTCCTCAAAGAATATACTCAGTTGCAACAGGAATTTGAGTTGCAGAAGTCACAATTCTATCTATACCTGCAACTTAGACACGCATTACGAGCCCAAGGAAAGGTGGGGGAAGTACGTCCAGCGCAGAAAAACTCAGTAATAGATTTGGTAAAGTCTAGTGGAGGTTCAGCAGGAGTTATCTCGTTGAATTATGCCTGTCTAACGGAAAAACAGTTCAAAAAGCAGGAGTTTAAGCTATATGAGAAGTGGAAGAAGGATGCTCCGGATTTAACGGAGGAGCAATGGGACACTGTCCTAGAAGAATTTACTCAGGTGGCGGTGAGTGAGGCTCATAGAGTGTCTCAACTCCTGTTGCTACATCGTGTATATAAAACACCAGTCCTTTTGAAGAAAATTGGGTACAGAATGGATGATTGTTGTCCGAGATGTGATGTGGCGAATGCGGATCTTATTCACTTAATGTGGAACTGCCCCAGACTAAGGAGATACTGGAAGGGAGTGGAGGGGATAGTAAGGAATGTATTCGAAGTTAGAATTGATATGTCGATTGTGACCTGTATATTGGGATGTGTGGAACTGTCTGAAGGGGTGCCTGAGAAAAGATTAGCTATCCTCCGAGTGTTGTATCAGGCGAGAAAGGTGATAGCGTTTCACTGGTTGGATAGACAGCCGCCAGGGACGAGTGAGCTGGAAAATAAAGTGCATTTGCTGGTACGCCTTGAAAAATATGTATATCATAAAAGAAACGGTTTAAAAAAATTTGAAAAAATTTGGTCACGATGGATCCAACATTACAATATTCAAGTGTAAGGGAATGGGAATGTGTATGAATGAGGGTATGGAAGAGTTTAATAAAAGGGGTACAAGGAGTACTTTAGGGATATCTGTGGGGTTTTGTTTATTTGTGTATTTGACATAATCGCTTCGGGGGGCTTTTGAAATATGTACGCGATGTAACATAATATTAGACATGTGGGTAAATGAATAACGCAGATTGTAGCTCGAAATGTGGATTTATACTGGAATGTAACCCTGTATTGTGCTTTGAAATATTGCCTTGCTGACACGGTGGAACCTAATGTTATGGTGGGACTTTGATGGATTGCTCTTGCCCTGGTGGGTTTTGTGGGAGGGGGGGGATTTTTAGATGTTGTATCTTTTGTTTTGAAAATATTCAATAAAAATTATCTGATTTAAAAAAAAAAAAAAAAAAGAGTTATGTACTATGGCGGCAACCCAGCGTTTCAGATGTCGGTATTAATAAAGCCCTAAGCTTTCGGTCGATCCGCCGAAGTTATGAAGAGGCGCAGGCCTCTCCATAACTTCAGCGCATCCAGCACCAGTTCTAAATGTAAGACAGCTTCCGAGCTGTCTTACCTTTAGACCATATGGTAAATGAGCCAGCCCATACCCTTCCCCACCACACCCACTTATTTAGACCTGGCGTGACCGGGGTGAAGCCGCAGATAGCGATGCAACTAAGCGTTCCACCGCCATCTGCGCCAGAAAAAAAACGCCTAATATAGGCGTATTTCAGTATAATAAATGATCCCTCATTCCGTACCTAGTGATGTGATAGCATTATGTCACAATTTTGTACTCGGTGATGTTCTAGAAATGTCTGATGAGGATAGGACAGAATGTACAGGGGTTCCAGAGCTTTTGAGCGCTGGAACCCCTGTTATTCCCACTACAGATGAAGGGGGGTTACCGCTGGCAGCCTTCAGCACACACAGGAGATCAGACGGGAGGATGTCTTACCAGCCAACCCTGATACACACTGGCCAATGTTCCAGGAGGCTCTGCAGACCGATGTAACTGTTCGAAAGCGAAGAGAGCTGGCTGATAAGACTCCAGAGGAGTCTGACACCGAGAGGGTAACATGGGACCAGGTCCAACTGTACAGGGAGACGTTCCCACACGTACCCACCAGCCAAAATGGTCACAAGGCAGGCAGATGGTAGTGCCTCACCAGTTTAGGGAACAGCCACTGCAAGTAGCTCATTAAATACCACTAGCCAGTCATCTGGGAATACGCAAGACAAGAGACCACTTAAAGCAACATTTTTACTGGCTTGCTGTGGGGATTGATGTAACTAACTACTGCCGTTCCTGTATTACCTGCCAAAGGGTGGTTGAGTCTGGACCTGTTCCCAAGGATCTACTAGTACCTTTGCCGAAAATTTATGAACCTTTCCAGAGGACTGCTGTGGATATTATAGTGCCCTTGGCCATACCCAGCGGCTCTGAAAAGTGTTTCATCCTAACGGTATTGGATTACGCTACAGGGTACCCAGAAGCCGTAGCACTATAGTTACATAGTTAATACGGTTGAAAAAAGACATGTCCATCAAGTTTAACCAAGGGATAGGTGGGGACGCAAATCCCAGAAGGAAGTGAGACTCAGATTTCTGCACGTTTTCATCAGCATTAATGTAATTTACTTTTAAGAATTCATCTAAACCCTTTTTAAAACCGTCCACTGTTCCTGCTGTGACCACGTCCTGAGGACGTCTATTCCACAGTTTCACAGTTCTTACAGTAAAGAAGTTTTGACGCTTCTGGAGACTGAACTTTTTCTTCTCCAGTCGGAGGTAGCGCCCCCTTGTATTTTGAGGGCATTTGACATGGAACAGTTTTTCACCGTATTTTCTTTTTCACCTATGAAAGCACCCCTGGAGAGACCGCCTCCACCTCCTCAGGACAGGAAACAGAAACCAGAACCGCCTTTTAAAGGAGGGATCATCCCCTCTATCTCCAGTTCTGTTTCCTGTCCTAAGGGGCAGGAGGGAATCGGATCCGTTGGAAGAATTGAAAAAAGAGCTGGGGGGGCCCAGGCTATTGTTATAGTGTGTGGAGGTTTACCCCGCGCGGCGTAAGCCTCCGCTGGGAGCCGCTGCGGTAGTCTGGGCTCCCTTCTCTATCCATACCCCTTCCCGGTTCCTGAGAGGGTCTTGGCCTTCCTGGGCTCCTGCGAACCTCTGAAGCCATGTTCGCATGTTCGGCCGCCTGCCCGCGGGATGATCTGCCAGTTGGTTAACCTTTTACTTCCGGGTTGCAGTGGTGGGAGGAAGCGGATGCTGCGGACCGGAAGGGGAGGGATGCCGTCTAGCGCGCGCTGAGGAGAAAAAGCCAGCCGGCTTGCTGCCATGCTGGGTGGAAGAGCGTGGCAGTTCCTCCATTCAGACTGTGTTAGACATGGAGCAGGCTCAGCGCGTTCAAACCACTGAGACCGCCAACGATACATCAGTACCATGGTGTGGTAAGAGGGGTTATACCCCAGCAGGGATTGTTTTTGTTTTTTATGATTATGGGGTAATTTCTTGTTGCTTAGTTTTCTAAGGAGTTTTCCAGGAGGACCTCCAGAGTAAAGGAAAGGGGATGTGGTGTGTGTAAGAAGAAACTTCCTTCAGCCTGGGCAAAACCCCTATGTCAGGTGTGTATCAGCAAGTTAATGGAGGAGGAAGCTCCATCTTTTATGGGCAGCATTAAACAGATGACACGTGAAGAGGTCAGAGAGTCGGTTTGATAAAGCACCGCCCCAGTACTACTACTTCTGCTGCTGCTAAAGACTCCCCCCACCAGTGAGGGGGGTTGGCACCTGATACGGGCACATGGGGGGGGGGGGGGGGGCGGGAGATGGCACTATGATACTGGGACATGGACGGGAAGAGAGAGGCACTTGATACTGGCACATGGGGGGTTTGGCACTATGATACTGGCACATGGGGGGTGGGAAGGAGAGAGGCACTTGATACTGGCACATTGGGGGGTAGAGATGGCACTATGATACTGGCACATGGGGGGAAGGAGAGAGGCACTTGATACTGGCACATGGGGGGGAGAGAGGCACTTGATACTGGCACTTTTGGGGGGGAAGATGGCATGGCACTATGATACTGGCACATGGGGGGAAGGAGAGAGGCACTCCCAAGACCAGGCTCTGACTGCTAGGGGGGGTCTGCTGAGCTAACGGATGCCCCCTATGGCAGTAGCACCACCATAGCCCCCATATATGGCTAAAACATTATTTCTTCAGGGAGGGGGGGTGACACCATTTTCTACCGCACCGGGTGACACCAGCCCTAGCAACGCCACTGACGGGAGTACATAGCATCATGATGCTGACCATGTTGTGCCGCACACTGGGCTATTGGTCCGCACTCATATGATCTATTAGTGCTAGACAATAGCCCGTGGGAAGCTCGACTTGCACAGAATCATTGTACACTATGATGCTGTGTACTGCCATGCGCACGATCAATGCCACTACGGGACATATGGCCCGCTCACGGACCGTATGGCTATGAGGGCATACAGTCGTGTGCAAGAGGCCTTAAAGGGCTAGGATATGCCCCCATTGTCTTATGGGGTCGGACCCGCACCTATGTCGAGAATGGAGCCCCAAAAATGGAGGAGGGCGCACTGCGCATGCGCAGCCGCCTTCCATTTATTTCTATGGGAGAGGCGGGGATTAGCGATTGGTGGTGGACGGACCCCGGGAAATCTGGGGTCCTCCAGCCACAGCGCTCCCTGCTCCGTTCTCGATATAGGTGCGGGTCCCAGCGGTGGGACCCACACCTATCAGACAATGGGGGCATATCCTAGCGATATGCCCCCATTGTCTAAGATGGGAATACCCCTTTAACAGCTGTATGTCCCTTGTGGTAATCACACTAGTTATATCAGAGCTTCATCAGGAAATCATTAATCAAACTGTAAAATTACAATTTTTTTAATGAATTCATGAAGATGCTGATGGACCGTGACTCCCACAAGGGCTCATATAAAAAGGGCACAAGATTGAACAATGAACAAGCATTTGCTTGTTCATGTGCCAATCATAGGGTACACGATCAATAAAGAGCCAAAAGAAAGCTCATTATTGATGGTCATGTTCATGGGTCAGCCACCTTTGGCACTAATGCTGTTTGGAAAAAAAACTACCAAGGGCGTTATAATAAATGCACAGTAGTGAGACTAGGGTAGTTTTAATTTCACCGCAGCTAAAGTGCCCAAGGTTACTGTTACCCTGTACTGGACAATAAAAACACAGACACAGTGAAGTAAACTATAATTTTTTTATTTTTTTAGAATACAAAAAACAAATAAATATATACATATCATTTTTTTTATAATTGTGCAAAATTTGGAGGGGAGGTGGACTGTCGTGGGGTTGGTGGTCTGGGGCTGGCAATGTTAGCCCCCCTGTCCTGTCGATTCTCTGAGATTAAACTACGGGCCACAGGAAAGGATGCAGGGTGAAATTGTGGGGTGTGGAGAAAGGAAGGGTCTGAGGAGGAGGGGACTAGAGCATGTGTAGAGGTGGAGGGAGTTTGGAAAGAAGTGGGAGGAAAATAGTGGGGAGGAGAAGTAGAATAAGAGACAGAAGGGAACACAGGCTCGGGGGGGGGGGGGGAATGGGAAGGTTGGCGGTAATGACCACTGGTGTGGGATGGGGGATAGGTGTGGGATGAGGATTGGGGGCGGTGCATAATTTGCCATGACCCGTTCTCTAGCATGATCTTAAACTCATGCAACTGCTCGGGCGTCATTGAGTCCATCAAACTGATTATGCTTAGCCCATAATGGTAGTTAGGGCTGCGTTGAATCGCCGACTCCGCCCCCTCCCAGTGGCGAATCAAGTCAGCACTAAACTCCTTCTGATGTTCGGCAAAACCTTCCAGAGCGTCGGAAACTACCTCTACAAGGTCCACATAATCAGTTTGATTTGGCCTACCGGATCTCTGCCTGTTCACCAGGGCTCTCAAATTTGGGCGGAAACCAAAGAGCCTCTGTTGAGCGGAGAGATCCGGTAGGGGAACCGAATTTTCCTGAGCCAATGCATGAGGGACAGGAGGACTGACAGTGGCGATCCGTTCCGGTTCCGCCTCAGGAGGTTGTTCAGGCTCCCGAGTGCTACTGGCAGTTCTGTAGGGAAAAAAAAAAGAAGGAAAGTAAAGAATTGTCCTTTAAATACAACATCCATGTTCTATGCTATGTCTACCTTATACCATAGGGGGCTGGGCAAAACAGGGGAGCCAAACGCTCTGCTGTCTCAGACAGCCCCATACACTCAGATGGAGAGAACAGATGTCCCTCTGACTGTAGGGGGCTGGCCAAAACAGGCGAGCCAAACGCTCCGCTGTCTCAGACAACCCCTTACACTCAGATAGAGAGAACAGTTGTCCTCTGACTGTAAGGGGCTGGCCAAAACAGGGGAGCCAAACGCTCCGCTGTCTCAGACAGCCCCTTACACTCAGATGGAGAGAACAGTTGTCCCTCTGACTGTAGGAAGCTGGCCAAAACAGGGGAGCCAAACGCTCCACTGTCTCAGACATCCCCTTTAAATAAATTATTTTTACAGTCCTTAAAAATATTTACCTTCTTGGTGCCATTGTGCGTCGCAGGAACCCCAGGGCCTCCCTATAGATGTACAGTAGTGGCCAAAAGTTTTGAGAATGACACAAATATTAGTTTTCACAAAGTTTACTGCTAAACTGCTTTTAGATCTTTGTTTCAGTTGTTTCTGTGATGTAGTGAAATATAATTACACGCACTTCATACGTTTGAAAGGCTTTTATCGACAATCGACAATTACATGACATTTATGCAAAGAGTCAGTATTTGCAGTGTTGGCCCTTCTTTTTCAGGACCTCTGCAATTCGGGCATGCTCTCAATCAACTTCTGTGCCAATTCCTGACTGATAGCAACCCATTCTTTCATAATCACTTCTTGGAGTTTGTCAGAATTAGTGGGTTTTTGTTTGTCCACCCGCCTTGTGAGGATTGACCACAAGTTCTCAATGGGATTAAGATCTGGGGAGTTTCCAGGCCATGGACCCAAAATGTCAACGTTTTGGTCCCCGAGCCACTTAGTTATCACTTTTGCCTTATGGCACGGTGCTCCATCGTGCTGGAAAATGCATTGTTCTTCACCAAACTGTTGTTGGATTGTTGGAAGAAGTTGCTGTTGGAGGGTGTTTTGGTACCATTCTTTATTCATGGCTTTGTTTTTGGGCAAAATTGTGAGTGAGCCCACTCCCTTGGATGAGAAGCAACCCCACACATGAATGGTCTCAGGATGCTTTACTGTTGGCATGACACAGGACTGATGGTAGCGCTCACCTTTTCTTCTCCGGACAAGCCTTTTTCCAGATGCCCCAAACAATCGGAAAGAGGCTTCATCGGAGAATATGACTTTGCCCCAGTCCTCAGCAGTCCATTCACCATACTTTCTGCAGAAGATCAATCTGTCCCTGATGTTTTTTTTTTAGAGAAGTGGCTTCTTTGCTGCCCTTCTTGACACCAGGCCATCTTCCAAAAGTCTTCGCCTTACTGTGCGTGCAGATGCGCTCACACCTGCCTGCTGCCATTCCTGAGCAAGCTCTGCACTGGTGGCACTCCGATCCCGCAGCTGAATCCTCTTTAGGAGACGATCCTGGCGCTTGCTGGACTTTCTTGGATGCCCTGAAGCCTTCTTAACAAGAATTGAACCTCTTTCCTTGAAGTTCTTGATGATCCTATAAATTGTTGATTGAGGTGCAATCTTAGTAGCCACAATATCCTTGCCTGTGAAGCCATTTTTATGCAACGCAATGATTGCTGCACGCGTTTCTTTGCAGGTCACCATGGTTAACAATGGAAGAACAATGATTTCAAGCATCACCCTCCTTTTAACCACCTCAGCCCCCAGTGCTTAAACACCCTGAAAGACCAGGCCACTTTTTACACTTCTGACCTACACTACTTTCACCGTTTATTGCTCGGTCATGCAACTTACCACCCAAATGAATTTTACCTCCTTTTCTTCTCACTAATAGAGCTTTCATTTGGTGGTATTTCATTGCTGCTGACATTTTTACTTTTTTTGTTATTAATCGAAATTTAACGATTTTTTTGCAAAAAAATGACATTTTTCACTTTCAGTAGTAAAAGTTTGCAAAAAAAACGACATCCATATAGAAATTTTGCTCTAAATTTATAGTTCTACATGTCTTTGATAAAAAAAAAAAATGTTTGGGTAAAAAAAAAAATGGTTTGGGTAAAAGTTATAGCGTTTACAAACTATGGTACAAAAATGTGAATTTCCGCTTTTTGAAGCAGCTCTGACTTTCTGAGCACCTGTCATGTTTCCTGAGGTTCTACAATGCCCAGACAGTACAAACACCCCACAAATGACCCCATTTCTGAAAGTACACACCCTAAGGTATTCGCTGATGGGCATAGTGAGTTCATAGAACTTTTTATTTTTTGTCACAAGTTAGCGGAAAATTATGATTTTTTTTTTTTTTTTTTTTTTCTTACAAAGTCTCATATTCCACTAACTTGTGACAAAAAATAAAAAGTTCTATGAACTCACTATGCCCATCAGCGAATACCTTGGGGTCTCTTCTTTCCAAAATGGGGTCACTTGTGGGGTAGTTATACTGCCCTGGCATTCTAGGGGCCCAAATGTGTGGTAAGGAGTTTGAAATCAAATTCTGTAAAAAATGACCTGTGAAATCCGAAAGGTGCTCTTTGGAATATGGGCCCCTTTGCCCACCTAGGCTGCAAAAAAGTGTCACACATCTGGTATCTCCGTACTCAGGAGAAGGTGGGGAATGTGTTTTGGGGTGTCATTTTATATATACCCATGCTGGGTGAGAGAAATATCTTGGCAAAAGACAACTTTTCCCATTTTTTTATACAAAGTTGTCATTTGACCAAGATATTTATCTCACCCAGCATGGGTATATGTAAAAAGACACCCCAAAACACATTCCTCAACTTCTCCTGAGTACGGGGATACCAGATGTGTGACACTTTTTTGCAGCCTAGGTGGGCAAAGGGGCCCATATTCCAAAGAGCACCTTTCGGATTTCACTCCTCATTTTTTCCTGAATTTGATTTCAAACTCCTTACCACACATTTGGGCCCCTAGAATACCAGGGCAGTATAACTACCCCACAAGTGACCCCATTTTGGAAAGAAGACACCCCAAGGTATTCCGTGAGGGGCATGGCGAGTTCCTAGAATTTTTTATTTTTTGTCACAAGTTAGTGGAAAATGATGATTTTTTTTTTTTTTTTTTTTTTCATACAAAGTCTCATATTCCACAAACTTGTGACAAAAAATAAAAACTTCCATGAACTCACTATGCCCATCAGCGAATACCTTGGGGTCTCTTCTTTCCAAAATGGGGTCACTTGTGGGGTAGTTATACTGCCCTGGCATTCTAGGGGCCCAAATGTGTGGTAAGTAGGTAAATGACCTGTGAAATCCGAAAGGTGCTCTTTGGAATGTGGGCCCCTTTGCCCACCTAGGCTGCAAAAAAGTGTCACACATCTGGTATCTCTGTATTCAGGAGAAGTTGAGGAATGTGTTTTGGGGTGTCTTTTTACATATACCCATGCTGGGTGAGATAAATATCTTGGTCAAATGCCAACTTTGTATAAAAAAATGGGAAAAGTTGTCTTTTGCCAAGATATTTCTCTCACCCAGCATGGGTATATGTAAAATGACACCCCAAAACACATTCCCCAACTTCTCCCGATTACGGAGATACCAGATGTGTGACACTTTTTTGCAGCCTAGGTGGGCAAAGGGGCCCATATTCAAAAGAGCACCTTTCGGATTTCACAGGTCATTTTTTACAGAATTTGATTTCAAACTCCTTACCACACATTTGGGCCCCTAGAATGCCAGGGCAGTATAACTACCCCACAAGTGACCCCATTTTGGAAAGAAGAGACCCCAAGGTATTCGCTGATGGGCATAGTGAGTTCATGGAACTTTTTATTTTTTGTCACAAGTTAGTGGAATATGAGACTTTGTATGAAAAAAAAAATAAAAAAAAAAATAAGCATTTTCCACTAACTTGTGACAAAAAATAAAAAATTCTAGGAACTCGCCATGCCCCTCACGGAATACCTTGGGGTGTCTTCTTTCCAAAATGGGGTCACTTGTGGGGTAGTTATACTGCCCTGGCATTTTCCAGGGGCCCTAATGTGTGGTAAGTAGGTAAATGACCTGTGAAATCCTAAAGGTGCTCTTTGGAATATGGGCCCCTTTGCCCACCTAGGCTGCAAAAAAGTGTCACACATGTGGTATCGCCGTATTCAGGAGAAGTTGGGGAATGTGTTTTGGGGTGTCATTTTACATATACCCATGCTGGGTGAGAGAAATATCTTGGCAAAAGACAACTTTTCCCATTTTTTTATACAAAGTTGGCATTTGACCAAGATATTTCTCTCACCCAGCATGGGTATATGTAAAATGACACCCCAAAACACATTCCCCAACTTCTCCTGAGTACGGCGATACCAGATGTGTGACACTTTTTTGCAGCCTAGATGCGCAAAGGTGCCCAAATTCCTTTTAGGAGGGCATTTTTAGACATTTGGATACCAGACTTCTTCTCACGCTTTGGGGCCCCTAGAATGCCAGAGCAGTATAAATACCCCACATGTGACCCCATTTTGGAAAGAAGACACCCCAAGGTATTCAATGAGGGGCATGGCGAGTTCATAGAAATTTTTTTTTTTTGGCACAAGTTAGCGGAAATTGATATTTTTAATTTTTTTCTCACAAAGTCTCCCGTTCCGCTAACTTGGGACAAAAAATTCAATCTTTCATGGACTCAATATGCCCCTCACGGAATACCTGGGGGTGTCTTCTTTCCGAAATGGGGTCACATGTGGGGTATTTATACTGCCCTGGCATTCTAGGGGCCCTAAAGCGTGAGAAGAAGTCTGGAATATAAATGTCTAAAAAATTTTACGCATTTGGATTCCGTGAGGGGTATGGTGAGTTCATGTGAGATTTTATTTTTTGACACAAGTTAGTGGAATATGAGACTTTGTAAGAAAAAAAAAAAAAAATTCTGCTAACTTGGGCCAAAAAAATATCTGAATGGAGCCTTACAGAGGGGGGGGGGGGGATCAATGACAGGGGGGTGATCAATGACAGGGGGGGTGATCAATGACAGGGGGGTTGATCAATGACAGGGGGGTTGATCAATGACAGGGGGGTGATCAGGGAGTCTATATGGGGTGATCACCACAGTCATTGATCACGCCCCTGTAAGGCTTCATTCAGACGTCCGGATGCGTTTTGCGGATCCGATCCATCTATCAGTGCATCCGTAAAAATCATGCGGACATCTGAATGGAGCTTTACAGGGGGGTAATCAATGACAGGGGGGTGATCAGGGAGTCTATATGGGGTGATCACCACAGTCATTGATCATGCCCCTGTAAGGCTTCATTCAGACGTCCGGATGCGTTTTGCGGATCGGATCCATCTATCAGTGCATCCGTAAAAATCATGCGGACATCTGAATGGAGCTTTACAGGGGGGTGATCAATGACAGGGGGGTGATCAGGGAGTCTATATGGGGTGATCACCACAGTCATTGATCATGCCCCTGTAAGGCTTCATTCAGACGTCCGGATGCGTTTTGCGGATCGGATCCATCTATCAGTGCATCCGTAAAAATCATGCGGACATCTGAATGGAGCTTTACAGGGGGGTGATCAATGACAGGGGGGTGATCAGGGAGTCTATATGGGGTGATCACCACAGTCATTGATCATGCCCCTGTAAGGCTTCATTCAGACGTCCGGATGCGTTTTGCGGATCGGATCCATCTATCAGTGCATCCGTAAAAATCATGCGGACATCTGAATGGAGCTTTACAGGGGGGTGATCAGGGAGTCTATATGGGGTGATCACCACAGTCATTGATCATGCCCCTGTAAGGCTTCATTCAGACGTCCGGATGCGTTTTGAGGATCGGATCCATCTATCAGTGCATCCGTAAAAATCATGCGGACATCTGAATGGAGCTTTACAGGGGGGTGATCAGGGAGTCTATATGGGGTGATCACCACAGTCATTGATCATGCCCCTGTAAGGCTTCATTCAGACGTCCGGATGCGTTTTGCGGATCGGATCCATCTATCAGTGCATCCGTAAAAATCATGCGGACATCTGAATGGAGCTTTACAGGGGGGTGATCAGGGAGTCTATATGGGGTGATCACCACAGTCATTGATCATGCCCCTGTAAGGCTTCATTCAGACGTCCGGATGCGTTTTGAGGATCGGATCCATCTATCAGTGCATCCGTAAAAATCATGCGGACATCTGAATGGAGCTTTACAGGGGGGTGATCAGGGAGTCTATATGGGGTGATCACCACAGTCATTGATCATGCCCCTGTAAGGCTTCATTCAGACGTCCGGATGCGTTTTGAGGATCGGATCCATCTATCAGTGCATCCGTAAAAATCATGCGGACGTCTGAATGGAGCTTTACAGGGGGTTGATCAATGACAGGGGTGTAATCAATGACAGGGGGGGTGATCAGGGAGTCTATATGGGGTGATAACCACAGTCATTGATCACGCCCCTGTAAGGCTTCATTCAGACGTCCGGATGCGTTTTGCGGATCTGATCCATCTATCAGTGGATCCGTAAAAATCATGCGGACATCTGAATGGAGCTTTACAGGGGGGTAATCAATGACAGGGGGGTGATCAATGACAGGGGGGTGATCAGGGAGTCTATATGGGGTGATCAGGGGTGATCAGGGGCTAATAAGGGGTTAATAAGTGACGGGGGGGGGGGTGTAGTGTAGTGTAGTGGTGCTTGGTGGGACTTTACTGAGCTACCTGTGTCCTCTGGTGGTCGATCCAAACAAATGGGACCACCAGAGGACCAGGTAGCAGGTATATTAGACGCTGTTATCAAAACAGCGTCTAATATACCTGTTAGGGGTTAAAAAAAACACATCTCCAGCCTGCCAGCGAACGATCGCCGCTGGCAGGCTGGAGATCAACTCTCTTACCTTCCGTTCCTGTGAGCGCGCGCGCCTGTGTGCGCGCGTTCACAGGAAATCTCGCCCATCGCGAGATGACGCATATATGCGTGACTCTGCGCAGGGCTGCCACCTCCGGAACGCGATCCTGCGTTAGGCGGTCCGGAGGTGGTTAACATGTCAAGTCTGCCATTTTAACCCAATCAGCCTGACATAATGATCTCCAGCCTTGTGCTAGTCAACATCCTCACCTGAGTTAACAAGACGATTACTGAAATGATCTCAGCAGGTCCTTTAATGACAGCAATGAAATGCAATGGAAAGGTTTTTTTGGGATTAAGTTAATTTTCATGGCAAAGAAGGACTATGCAATTCATCTGATCACTCTTCATAACATTCTGAAGTATATGCAAATTGCTATTATAAAAACTTAAGCAGCAACTTTTCCAATTTCCAATATTTATGTAATTCTCAAAACTTTTGGCCACGACTGTATGTGGGCCCTGAGGTTGCACTGGAGCCACTCGGGGCCTGAACCTCCTTGTTATAATCCCTCCTGAAGCGGTCCCGGAGAGATCGCGAACGCGTGGTAACCTGTTTGACTTGAAAAAAACATAAAAATTAGCATGATGTAAGGTAAAGAACAATATGAATGTGGTAAAATACATATTGTTGTATTTACCACATTTCTTCTGAGCCACTGCATTTAGATCCCCTCAGGTCTCAAAAAGTTCCAAACATATGTCCCTCCAGAGCCGCTGGGTCCAATGATGATCAGCGTGGTGGCGGTCGGAGTGGTCCCATAAAGATGGACGTGCCTCCACGAGTTGGATGAGGAGCTCGTTATCAATGGTAGGGACCCCGAGCTCCTCATCTTCTCTGGTGGAGCCTCTGGAACCCTGAAAGAAAAAGAAATACAAAATTAACTGAAAATCCGAATACAAAATGCAAATTACAACTATTTAATCAAGACTTACATGTCTACAACCGCCACGCATATTCCCGCGGACTCTGAAGGCAACTGGGGGATCCTCGCTGGTTGCTCTAGGTGCAGGTTGCTGAAACAAAAAATGTTTTAACCATAATGTATTTAATATATATATATATATATATATATATATATATAAAATTTAAAAACGGGCAGCACTCCAGAAAGTAAAAAATGCAAAAATACTTTATTTACCCAAAAAGGACATGCGACGTTTCGGCTCTATACAGGAGCCTTCCTCAAGCAGTGTGTACAGACAAAGTGTTAAGTATATATAGCGTTGTGCTGAATCATATCAATTTACAAAACATATGTGTTCAATTCATTGCAATTAAAAAGCAATCAGAAAAAAAATACAATAGATTTACATTATAATAAAGTGTAACACAGACAATCAATAATTCATGATCATATTATAAGTATCCAAATGACAAAGTGCATTCATAATTCTATAGTGTATAGAAATTCCTACATAAACCTGTAATTGATGTTAATATCATTAACGGTGCCAGCTGTGATCAATAATAAAGTGCCAGGTGCTTACTAGATGGTATTGCAGACGGAGGGTGAAGGAGGATGAATGGCTGCCATCCATGATAACTCGTGCAGTCCGGCGTGCCTGAAGCGCAACTGCGCATGTCCGAATGACGTGTACTTCATACTTCCGGGTTTCGACGCGATCGTGATGTTGCGACTGCGTACTAGGACCCTGATATCAGGTCTGCCATTTTGGATGCGGGAATAGTACATTTACTAACAAGCGCATGCGCATAAATAACAGTATAGTCCGGTGCACTCAGGATCAAGGTAGTACTTGCACATATTCGTGCCATATAACAACTTGAGTGGCTAAGTGGGGTCGGATGAGGGCTACCACAACATAATAGAAGTGGAGCCTCCATCCGTGACCTCCGTCCAACCGCGCATCTGCACGTTAGTGCAGGGTCGCATTGTGTCCGTGATCAAAACCCACCTATCACCACCCCTTTAAGAGGGTTCTCCTCACAACCACCTGCCATGTGAACACCAGACTATAACTGCAAAAACAATAAGTGTAAAAGCGAATTAAATGAATAAAATGTCTTCTGCACATTACAACAGCACACCGTTCACAAATGCAGCCTCAGACTTCCTCACTCCATACTCCGTGGCATACCATCTGTGATGAAAAATTAGAAAAATAGAAAATAATTAGAAATAATTTTTGTCCAGTACAAACAATCACAAAATATACACAGGTACAGTCGACATCACAATATGCAGAAAAAGGGCAAGTCACAGACCTAGCCCACCCCAATTTTGTAGTCTGCATTCAGACCATATGGTTTAAGGGAATTCAATGTATGGATCCACTTCAACTCCCTTTTTTTTAACAAGTTGGTATACCACCTCTCCTAGGCATTGGTATAAAATCAATTATACAACATTTCAAATCTTTTTCTGTATGTTTGAAATCGACAAAGTGTTTTGACACTGGCAGGTCAAGCCGTTTTTTCCTTATGCTTAGCCGGTGGTTGTTAAGACGTGACTTAAAGTCAGTAGTTGTCTCACCGACACAGATTACACGGACACACAAGTGCATAAATGACATGGCTGGAATCGCAGGTCAGATAATGTCGTATCTGATGCGATCCCAGTTTGAGGGTGCACAAAGTTTCTACCTTTTAGGATGTATTTACAGTTAACGCATGATAGACATGGGAAGCATCCAACACTGCTGGTGGTCAGTGTCATCTGCCTAGCCGTTTTCAGTGTGCCTACGTCAGCCTTGACCAGCTGGTCTTTGATGCTCCTGGACCTACGGTAGGACATTAGGGGCGGAGAATGAAATTCCTCAATTGTATTGTGGCAACCCCCCAGTATACTCCAATGGCGTTGAATGATGTTCCATATCTCTATGCTCTGTTCAGAGTGCGTCGAAATAAAGGGGATCCTAACTAACCATTTTAGTTTGTTGTACTTTCCTTTTGAGAGTATCATCCCTATTTAGTCCCCTAGCTATTTCTTTTTTCTCATAAAGTAGTTTGGTTGGATAACCTCGACTCTTAAACTTATTCATCAATGTATCCAAAGTACTATCAAACATCTCCGGGTCTGAGACTATACGTCTAGCCCTTAGAAACTGTGAATACGGTAGGGATCGAACCATGGATCTGGGGTGATTGCTACTGTACGTCAATAGCGTGTTCCTGTCAGTCGGCTTGGTAAACAGTAATGTCTGTAACCTGCCATCTGCCAGGATCACGCGGGTGTCCAAAAACTGCATCTCAGTATGGAAGTGCACTAAAGTAAATTGAAGTGCACTGTCGATTCCATTAAGGAATCTACGGAATTCACAAAGTTGCTCAACACTGCCAGTCCAGATGAGGAAGATGTCGTCTATGTACCGCCACCACGCCCTGACATATTGGAAGTGGTGGCTTCCATAGACGACATCCTCCTCAAATCGACGCATAAATATATTGGCGTAGGTTGGGGCCACATTGGACCCCATCGCCACGCCCTGTTCTTGCATATAATAAGAATCCTGGAACAGGAAGTAATTAAATCTCAAAACTATTTCCAAAAGAGATATTATGAATTGTTGAGATTGACAAGTGGGTGATGATCTCTCGAGCATGTATGAAACCGCAGATAGCCGCTTCAAATGATCTATTGAGGTGTAGAGGGAGGTGACTTCAAAAGATGCCAATATCACCCCCTGTACATCCACCAAATCGACCATCTGCAGTTTAAGCAAAAAATCTGTAGTATCTTGTATATAGGAACTGCCTCCACATGAAAAACTGCGTAATACTTTATCGAGGAAGATAGCAATATGGCTTAAAATTGAGTCAGAACCCGATGCGATGGGAAGACCGGGTGGGTCGATGAGGGACTTGTGGAACTTAGGCAACACATAAATCACAGGAGTGACTGGATGCGTTACAGTAAGGTAATCCACAAGTCCCTCATCGATGACACCCGCGCCCAAAGCATCAGTTAAAACATTTTTAATGAGCCCAGCAATAATTTTAATATATATATAGGGATTAGCTCTTCTCCGGGGGTCATTCTCACAGATACGGCTTCAGGACATCATGTTTCAGGTCACAACAGTGTATTTATTGTGCCACACCAGCAAACACAAAACAATAAACACTCGCCCGTCCAGGCTCTAATTAAACACAAAATTCCTGACTCACCTAAGTCACCGTTCACACCCTGTGATCACATGCGGCTTTTTCAGCCAATGTCCCACAGCCTCCTGGGCACAGTACGCAAACTGTCTCCAGTCCAGTGTCTCTTGTGGGGGATTGGGGCTCAATAGTCCGCCTGACAATGGCCCTGCGACCCTCCCAGGCGTTGCTTTGTCACCCAACTCCAGGCTATCTCCCAGCCTTGTGGTCCCTCAGTCTTGCCCAGCTGAGACCACACAAACAGAACCTCCAGGCCTCTGTCCACAGGTAACACACTCGGCCCTTGCTGACACCCTGGGAGGTGCTTTATACCAGCCTGATTACTTCCAGCTTGTCTCACCTGTGGTGGAATAGGGGTGTGGACCTCACTATCCACCCCTTCCTTGCCTCTACCCTGTGTGAGACCTGTCACTGTCTCACATACCCCCCCCCCCCCCCCCCCTTTGTTCAAGCCCATGAGGGTGAACACCTGCATAACCACGGGAGGCTGGTGAGAGGGCATCCACCTGGCCTGGACGTGGGGAACAGCCACCCACCCTGCTCTTTGGCTGTTCCCAATAAGAACCGGCCCGGATTGGCTTTACAGCCACACTAAGTAAAACAGGGTCAGCGAGCACTAGCTGCCGCTGACACACAAAATTACCGGTTCTTATCTCACCGAGGCCAGGAACCTCGGTGACATGTACCTTCCCTTTGTTCTGCAAGATCCACGCCAGCAGAGCTTGTTTTATCACCAAAACTAACATCTTGCCCAATATAAACTGCCTAAAGGCCTCATGTGCCCATCTCATGGCCAGATACTCTTTTTCTATTCTTTCCCGGGTGATAATGATGCGCTCTCGTACATTTTGATCTCTCTCTCTTTTGGGATCCTCTGGCTCCCACACATGCGCCTCATGTCCTTTCTTGGACTGCTGCAGCTCTTGACTGAACTGTCCAGACACTTCCTCCTTTGCTTTGTGGGGCTCCTTCAACAGAGCATGCATGTCCCTGTTCGCTTCTTTTATGTGCATTTGGGTCACTTCTTCCTCCTTTCCAGCAGTAGTTTCCCCAGCTACAGTGGCAGTTTCAGAGACCTCTGCTTCTTTAGTGGCTTTTTCTACTTCAGCTGCCGCTCCCTTTGTCTTAACTTTGGTCTCTGCAGCACCTGGGGACTTCACATCAGCCAACACATCGGTCTTAAAGGGATTCTGTCACCTGCTTTTACCATTTTAAGCTGGCACCATCGCTATGTTGACTAAAGTACCTTATTTCCAGCAGTCTTCTTTTTACTTATTATCGTTTTGTAGTTTTGATATAAAAGCGATTTTTATGTTATGCTAATTAGGGTCCAAGGTGCCCAGAGGGGCGTTTTTTTCACTCTCCGGAGCCCAGTGACGCCCCCCTGCAGTGCCCAAGAACGCCTCCTGATCATCAAATAACCTCCCACAGCACCGGCAAACGGTTCCGCCCCCTCCCCACATCATAGTCTACCTTATAGAAATGCCCCGTCCTTCTTCCTGTCTGCGGCCAGAAAACTCGCGCAGGCGCAGTACCGCCTGCGGCCTGCACGATCATCAACGTCCTGAGGGCAACAGCGCTCAGGTCACATCACTGGGCTCGGCGCATGCCCAGTGAGACTTTTGAAGCTGTTGCCCTCAGGAGGTTGATGATCGCGCAGGCCGCTGGCAGTACTGCGCCTGCGCGAGTTTTCTGGCCGCAGACAGGAAGAAGGACGGGGCATTTCTATAAGGTAGACTATGACGTGGGGAGGGGGCGGAACCGTTTGCCGGGGCTGTGGGAGGTTATTTGATGATCAGGAGGCGTTCTTGGGCACTGCAGGGGGGCGTCACTGGGCTCCGGAGAGTAAAAAAAAATGCCCCTCTGGGCACCTTGGACCCTAATTAGCATAACATAAAAATCACTTTTATATCAAAACTACAAAACGAAAATAAGTAAACAGAAGACTGCTGGAAATAAGGTACTTTAGTCAACTTAGCGATGGTGCCAGCTTAAAATGGTAAAAGCAGGTGACAGAATCCCTTTAACTTCTTCAGCCTTTGTCTTCTTGGAGTCTCTTTTGACCGCCTTCTCATCCTTCTCAGACATGGCACCATACACTTGTCCTGTTAACTCCTCCCCCTCTTTCTCACCGAGGCAGGAGGCACCAGGGTCTTCAGCAGACTCCTCATCTTCTGGCATTTTCTCCAGAGGCTCACCCAGGACATTGTTCTCCTTTTGGGGAGGAGTCAGGAGAGACAGCCCATCGTAAAAGCCAGGATCCAAAAACTGATTGTTCACCTCCTCGTACTTCTTCCCCAGCAGGCTGCTGGCTATTTGGAAGGCCTTGTAGGCAGAGGGGACTTCTTCCAGGCCTGGGCTACACTCTACCACAGGTCTGTGGTTTTCGGCATCCACATCAGCCCCATCAACTGGTTTAGCAGAAGCATCTTCCATCTTCTCTGCCACAGTCAGCACCGTAGTGCCACCATCTCCAGACCCATTCTTAATAGGCTCTAACTTAGACTTCTCCAACTCCGACGTTTTTTCCGACGTCATCCTTTGAGCTCACGAGACCATCTAACTCTCTGCTCTGAGTTGCTTGTTCCGCCTCTCAAATTCAGCATGCTCCTCAGGCGCCTCTTCAAGGGCTCTAGCCAAGGAGAGGGCCTTGGTCTCCTTTTCCCAAGCATATCGAGCCGAGATGTATTTCTCTTCCGCCAGGAGTCAGTCATACTTCTTCTGTTTCTTCGCTAGGTTAGACATAATTTGCTTCTGGTGGTCCAGGTCCACCATTAGATCATCCAATTCTCGCTGAAATATGGTCTTGGTTTTCTCCAACTTTTCGTATATCACACCCTTTTTCTCCAGGCGCTGAACCACCAACTCCATGTTTTTCAGCAGTTTCTTTTCAGCTTTTTGCACAAGCTTGTTGGAAGTACCCTGCTTTTGGGCCTCTGGTTCCAGCTGCTCCTTGCTCGGCTCTGCTGCAGCAGATGTAGGAGTATCATCATTCTCTTTCTGTCTCTCCTCCTTTGTCCTTTCTGAAACCTTCTTCAGATGCTCTGTGAAGACAGCTAGTCCCGTCTCTAACGTTTCTAGGGAGCGTGAGGAGAGAGAGAGATCATCCTCCTGTTTGCAGCTGTACTGTCGTGTCAGGTCATCTACAACTGCCTGGACATGGGCCTCAGACACTAGGCTGACGTCACCCGACTTAATTCTCATCTCGTCAGATATAACTGTCTGGTCGCTACTAGTAACCACCTTTGTTTCGCAGGATCTTGACATGGTAGCTTTACTCTCTGAGTTGCTATAGGGCACAGCACATACGTCACCCCTACCGCTCATGTCATTATTAATTCTAACCTCTAGGGGCACCGATGAGCTAATTCCCACCTGGGACACTTCCTTAGTAACCAACAAACATTGTGGAGACTGCATAACCACCTCTGGTACGTGCGGTACACCCTCTAGCCCTATCATATTTTCCTGCACCTTCAAACACTGAGCTGGAGCTGTGCTTTGCTCCACACTACTTATATGCATTTCTTCAAATATTTTGATCAAGTCATATGAAAAATAGCAGATGCAGAAAATAAAGCTTCATTATAATTTACATTTTTACCACCAGGGGGCGCTTCTCCCCTGACCACAAGCTGCAACGGAAAAGGTATATCACTGTCACCACATATTTCATATGACATCATATTTTCAGTATGCATTTCCGCACTCTTGTCACCATCACTTTGCACTTTACCAGCACCATTGTTTTCAATGGTCAATATTCTTTCCCCATGGAGGTCAAAGTGCAGCTCCCTTAGATCTTCACTTAAAGGGACAGGTACAGGTTCTGCAGGAGTTTTGTCACTATCTGCAGAAGTGTCTGCCTTACCCCACAGCAACAAAACGATATCACGGCCCAATAAAACATTAGGTATACGTGAAACTGCATCACGAAGTTCACAAGTCCCAGATTGCACTGGAGTCTCACACTCAGGGAGAGCCACCGGACAGTTCATGCTAACTCCATGAAAGTCCCGCACATACAGTCAGGTCCATAAATATTGGGACATCAACACAATTCTAAGATTTTTGGCTCTATACACCACCACAATGGATTTGAAATGAAACTAAATAGATGTGCTTGAACTGCAGACTGTCAGCTTTAATTTGAGGGTATTTACATCCAAATCAGGTAAACGGTGTAGGAATTACAACAGTTTGCATATGTGCCTCCCACTTGTTAAGGGATCAAAAGTAATGGGACAATTGGCTTCCCACCTGTTTAATGGCCAGATGTGTGTTATTCCCTCATTATCCCAATTACAATGATCAGATGATAGGTCCAGAGTTCATTTCAAGTGTGTTATTTGCATTTGGAATCTGTTGCTGTCAACTCTCAAGATGAGATCCAAAGACCTGTCACTATCAGTGAAGCAAGCCATCATTAGGCTGAAAAAAACAAAACAAACCCATCAGAGAGATAGCAAAAACATTAGGCGTGGCCAAAACAACTATTTGGAACATTCTTAAAAAGAAGGAACGCATCAGTGAGCTCAGCAACACCAAAAGACCCGGAAGACCATGGAAAACAACTGTGGTGGATGACTGAAAAATTCTTTCCCTGGTGAAGAAAACACCCTTCACAACAGTTGGCCAGATTAAGAATACTCTCCAGGAGGTAGGTGTATGTGTGTCAAAGTCAACAATCAAGAGAAGACTTCACCAGAGTGAATACAGAGGGTTCACCACAAGATATAAACCGTTGGTGAGCCTCAAAAACAGGAAAGCTTGATTAGAGTTTGCCAAACTACATCTAAAAAAACCTTCACAGTTCTGGAACAACATCCCATGGACAGATGAGACCATGATCAACTTGTACCAGAGTGATGGGAAGAGAAGAGTATGGAGAAGGAAAGGAACTGCTAATGATCCTAAGTATACCACCTCATCAGTGAAGCATGGTGGTGGTAGTGTCATGGCGTGGGCATGTATGGCTGCCAATGGAACTGGTTCTTTTGTATTTATTGATGATGTGACTGCTGACAAAAGCAGCAGGATGAATTCTGAAATGTTTCGGGCAATATTATATGCTCATATTCAGCCAAATGCTTCAGAACTTATTGGACGGCGCTTCACAGTGCAGATGGACAATGACCCAAAGCATACTGCAAAAGCAACCAAAGAGTTTTTTAAAGGAAAGACGTGGAATGTTATGCAATGGCCAAGTCAATCACCTGACCTGAATCCGATTGAGCATGCATTTCACTTGCTGAAGACAAAACTGAAGGGAAAATGCCCCAAGAACAAGCAGGAACTGAAGACAGTTGCAGTAGAGGCCTGGCAGAGCATCACCAGGGATGAAACCCAGCGTCTGGTGATGTCTATTCGTTCCAGACTTCAGGCTCTAATTGACTGCAAAGAATTTGCAACCAAGTATTAAAAAGTGAAAGTTTGATTTATGATTATTATTCTGTCCCATTATTTTTGGTCCCTTAACAAGTGGGAGGCACATATGCAAACTGTTGTAATTCCTACACCATTCACCTGATTTGGATTTAAATACCCTCAAATTAAAGCTGACAGTCTGCAGTTAAAGCACATCTAGTTTGTTTCATTTCAAATCCATTGTGGTGGCGTATAGAGCCAAAAATGTTAGATATGTGTCAATGTCCCAATATTTATGGACCTGACTGTAGTTCTCAGCCACCTGGCTGGCAGGTACCAGGATCACCTGGCTCTCTGCATCCAACAACGCATGGACGGGACTGCCTTTCCCCACAAGGTCACACGTTGGCGTAGCAGTGTCTAGTCTGGGTGTTTTTACACCGACTGGCTTGGCAGATAGCAACTGCTGCCGGCTCATACCACAGCACAGGGCTTCTGAGGCATTAGGGCACTGGTCAGCAACATGCCCAACCTCCAGAGCCCTGCTCCCTGTCACTTTAACTGCTGTATAAGAAAAAACTGGAACGCTCTTACCCACAGCCGTCACGGGTTTGGTGCTCCCCAGTGTTGTACGCACGTCTCCACAGCAGTCATCTTCCTTCTCCGGGATGTTGGAACCTCCAGCCCTTGGTTCCTGGTCACCTGAACACACACAGGCTTCTCAGTGCAGTCGTTGCCATCGGAAACACCTTGACTCCAGTCTCCTTCCGGACGGTCACTCCAGCCGCACACTTTAGGACTCTGTACCCACTGGCAGGGAATACCAGAACTCCTGAAAGTCGCACTGCTCTCCATCTAGCTTTCTTCCCATCGGTTGCCCTTGGCAACGGCATACATTTTTTTCTCTAGCACTCCACTCTCAGGCAAGTTCAGAGAAGCCTCTCCAAGCGCAGCACTCGGCTTCATCAACAAGGAATTTGTTTCCTGCACCAGCTGCTTCATTACTTTCTCTGTGGCCTCGGTTTTCCGCCAAACCGGGCCACTTCCCCCAGAGGACATCACCTCCGGTATGAGAACTTTCCACCACACCGGACCATCTTTCACCCAGGTCACCATTTTGACCATAAAAAACTTCCACAGGTCAGTCTCTCTCACTGGCTTCTGGCCCTTTAAATCCTGCACAGTTTGCACCACAGAAGGGAAAAATAAAGTCCAGATTAACACCAGCAGTTTTCTAGCAGCCCCTGCTCCTGCAAACTAGCAGCACTTTTACTTGTCAGCAGGGACGTGTGCCCGCATCCTCCACGAATTGCTCTTCTCCGGGGGTCATTCTCACAGATACGGCTTCAGGACACCAGGTTTCAGGTCCAAACAGTGTATTTATTGTGCCACACCAGCAAAAACAAAACAAACACTCGCCCGTCCAGGCTCTAACTAAACACAAAATTCCTGACTCACCTAAGTCACCGTTCATACCCTGTGATCACATGCGGCTTTTTCATCCAATGTCCCACAGCCTCCTGGCTGTACAGGGCACAGTACGCCCACTTAATCGAAGGCAGATTATATACGTAATGGGTAGTTGTACATAGAGAAGCGAGTCACAGAGGCCAACTACCTAAAATATAACTTTATATTTCACGTTTAAAATATTACACAATCCCTCACCTGGGGACTAATAAACATACAACACTCACAAACAGACACTGGAGGCCAGATGAAAGTGACAGACAGGGTGGCTCGTATTGATGGTACACCCACAGGACAAACCATCCGGGTCTCTAGTGTATCCCTAAGGTGTCCCTGGACTTGACTCAGCCCGGAGATGCACCCTGATGGTGGGAACACTCCGTCCCCGTGCCTAGTCTGTCTGTCCTTAAAAGGCCCTTGTAGCAAAAAGACCCATATGGATGTCCGGGTCATGCATCAACGATTATTTAAGAATAAATGAGCAGAAGTAACGGTTATTCCACAGCGGTCAAGATAAAGATATTTCTCACAGCATGTAGATGTCCAGATCATGCATCAAAATTAAGACAAATTGAGGATAACGGTTATTCCAAGGCAGGAGCAACGGCTATACAGCAATCAGTGGATATGAGAATCACACCAGGGCTGATGTAGCGGCAGATTGGTCAATTGCTAACCCTGTTGGGCCATGCCGAGAAACAAGGTACAGACAATTTATCAAGATGGATGGCACTTTAACAACAATATGGAGTGTGAATTTCCTATGAATGTCCGGATCATACATTAACATTAGTAGAGAAAGACATGTAGGAACAACGGTTATTCCACAGCAGTCAATTCAAAATCTCAAAGATGATAGTCACAGTGGTGTAATTCGATTATCAACCATGTCAGAACATGCTGAATGTGCAATAGAATGATAAAGCAGTTTATCCCATTGGGTAGCTCTCTACCAACAAAATAATTTGCTACACTCAGTCCAAGATCTCACAACATGGAGTATTACACTCAGTACAAAGTCTCAACGCGTTTCCCCTTCATCCAAAGGTTCATCAGGAGACTATTTCAAGAGATATGGAGAAAATAAGTTGCTGCTATAATAAAGCGGCTATATGGCCCTTTTCAAAAGAAAATGAAAAAAAAGGGAACCAAAATAGCTGGAGCACCCCGAGGCGGTGTTCCACTTTAGTAGACCAAAACAATAGTACAGGAGGGGACAGAGTAATGACGATAGAACTCATAAATATGTTGTACTTATCCCATCCTGAGATCTCTCCATATAGTGGTCCGCAGTCAGGGGTACTCCAGGGGGCTGAAAAATGATGCTCCAATTTGCAGATTCACACACTGACTATTTATACCCTGCAGGTGAGGGCGGTCTCCCCAAGGTCCAACACCAATCACCTCATCCCCATTACCCCATGTGACACAGACATCCAGGTAATATAGGCAGGATCAGGGAGTGACACTCTCTCGGTGGTAGTGTACTGATGTTAACCCCAATCCTTAAAATTAACCCAATACCGATATCTGGATCATTCTCACCAAATTGCTTCTTTCATGTTTGTATGTTTCTGTTCCGTGCTGGAACGCACGCCAGGATTACCAATATGGCCGTGCGTTCCACCTCCGGCACCCAATCAGGGGCCGCCTGCATCATCAGTATGCAGCAGGCTCCGGCTCATGCGTTCCACACCGATTCAAAAGGGGGCGTGGTTATGCGTTCCACCATCAATATCCAATCACACGCCGCCTGCGTCATCGACAACCAGCAGGCTCAAGTTCATGCGTTCCACAGCGGCAAGAAAGGGGCGTGGTTATGCGTTCCACCGTCCGATCATCTCCACCGCTGCCCCAAATCGGCGGTATTGTATTAATTCCTTTTAGGTGGATAAGGAAGTGGGTACAGGGGGACAGAGACAGCCCACTATGGGGGGGGGACCCAAATGGGAACAATAGGGAAGACATTGGGATATGATTGACAGGTGTATAGACACTGATGAATTTTACGGAGCCAATGTTCAACTAGATAGGTCAGGTGTGAAACCACATATAATTTGCAAATTAAATATAGTTTATAAAATGTATATTTAATAAATAAGTACAATACTTATAGATGATAGAGGGGCCTTACTGATGTAAAAAGGACCTCCACTCGGAATGACACTTCACGTGTCGATAAGCTTTTGGTCATTTATCAGATGAGGATGAAGTGGCGGGTCAATCAGAGACAGGAAAACCAGGAGCCCAAACTCACAAAAAAACAAGTGAAGGTAAGCTGTTCATTCAAACCCGCTGGAGATTGCGACTGGAACCGGAAGATCCACCCAGACTCCTTCTGGAGGATCCTGCGGTCCCAGTCGCCCCTCCTGGGTGAGGGTCTGACCAATTCCAATCCGGAGAAACGAAGTAATCTCGAATCTCCGTGATGTGCTTCCCACATATGATTCGCAAGTGGGGTGTCTTTTTTGTTTTTTATATCATTCAGATGTTCCAGTATGCGCTTTCGAAATTCTCTGAAAGTTTTGCCCACATAGTCCTTAGGGCATGCACATTGAGCTAGGTAGACCACCCCCTCGCTACGACAGTTAATAAAGTCACGAATGTCATATGTTTTACCCGTAACTGAGCATACGTTCATTTTGGTATTGTTAATGTTTTTGCATGCCAGACAGGATCCACAGCGGAAGGTACCAAGTGGTTTCCGATCCAGCCAGGTTCCCTTAGGGGCAGGCCCCAAATAGTGACTATGCACCAGTCTATCGCGGAGGCATCTGCCTCTCCTGAACGTAATGCTGGGACGGGAAGGAAGTTTATCCGATACGTCAGGGTCCATTAATAGAATGGGCCAGTACTTAGTGATGATATCCCTCACCTCCTGACTCATAGTATCGAACGTCGAGATAATTCTAATGATCTCGTCACTCCCCCTTGACTGTCTTGGTATCAAGAGGGTATTACGCTCACAAAGAGATGCGTTTTGGAAGGCCGTCCCAAGAATGTGTTGGGGGTAGCCCCTAGTGGAAAATCTCTTTTGTAATTTTTTAGACTCATGGTAAAAGCTCTCACGATCAGAACAATTCCTTCTCATCCGCAGATACTGTCCGCGGGGGATACCCTTCTTGAGACTCACTGGATGGTGACTGTCCCAATGTAAAAGGCTATGGGTGGCCGTAGATTTCCTGAACGTGGAGGTGACAAGACCGTCCCCGGTTTTGGTGACCCTCACATCAAGGAATGTCAACGATTCTGGGCTAAACTCAGATGTAAAAGATAATCCCACATCGTTGACATTAAGAGCCTTGATGAATAGGTCGAATTCGCCCGAGCTGCCGTTCCAGATGATAAAAACATCGTCGATGTACCTGGTCCAGAAGACGATCTTGTCACCCCACCAAGATGGTGTATCAGGAAAGACCACTTGGTCCTCCCACCAGCCCAGGAGGAGATTCGCGTAAGTAGGGGCACAAGGGCTGCCCATCGCAGTCCCCCTGAGCTGGTGGAAGAACTGCCCATCAAAAAGGAAAAAATTGTGTGTAAGCACAAACTCAAGAAGGGTTATCACGAAGGAATTGTGTACCCCATGGCTAACTGCCCTTGTTTTAAGGTACGCAGATGTAGCCATAAGGCCCTTCTCATGGGGAATCGAACTATAAAGTGACTCCACATCCACACTACCAAGAGACCACGATGGATCGATGCTCAATGCCTCTATTTTACGCAGGAAATCCATTGTGTCTCTTGTGTAGGATGGAAGGGAAGACACAAAGCTTTTGAGTACACTATCTATGTATATGCCACTGTTCTGAATAATAGAGTCAACCCCCGACACAATGGGGCGGCCTTTGAGGGGAGACGTTCCTTTATGAATTTTTGGCAACCCATAAAATGTAGCAGTCTGGGGTTTCGTAGGGAGTAAAAAACGATATTCGGCATCACTAATCACCCGATTTGTTAAACTGTCCTGAAGAATGAGTGACAGATCTCTCAAGAAGGATTCGGTAGGATCAGAGGGTAATACCCGGTAACAGCTCTTATCATTCAGCAGTTGTTTACACATTAGTTTATATTGCATGTGTCCCATCACTACCATATTACCCCCTTTATCCGCCGGTTTGACTATAATTGAGGTGTCCTTTTCAAGATTACGCAATGCTTCCATCTCCTCCCCAGACAGATTATGAAAATGGGGTTTCTTAGGGGGTAGTCTATTGATTTCATCAGTGGTCATCTGTAAAAAAAATTCAATATGATCGTAGTTCATGGGAGGGGGCAGTCTCTTACTTTTAGGACGGAGATCTGTAAATGGACCAAGACCCGGTGTGCGTGAGCCCTCTTCCTGGAGATCACAGAGTGTTCTCAAATCTGCAAAGTCACTCTCCTGCAAGCCCAGCTGTTCACAAGTCCTGCGGTCGTTGTTTTTCATAAACTTATGCCACTTAAGTTTCCTGGCGAATAGATGAAGATCCTTGGTCCAAACAAAGGGGTCAAACCTCGTGGTAGGAACAAAGGAAAGCCCCTGCCGAAGTAACGATTCTTCTACTGCACTAAAGACTCGAGGGGAAAGATTTACAATCTGTAATTGGTCGTGGGTCCCCGGGTGCGTCCGATTTACGGACGATCCCGCAGCTGATACGGGCCACCCTTTCCTAAAAAACTGCCTCCAGTCCAGTGTCTCTTGTGGGGGATTGGGGCTCAATAGTCCGCCTGACTATGGCCCTGCGACCCTCCCAGGCGTCGCTTTGTCACCCAACTCCAGGTTATCTCCCAGCCTTGCCCAGCTGAGACCACACAGACAGAACCTCCAGGCCTCTGTCCACAGGTAACACACTCCCCCCTTGCTGACACCCTGGGAGGTGCTTTATGCCAGCCTGATTACTTCCAGCTTGTCTCACCTATGGTGGAATAGGGGTGTGGACCGCACTATCCACCCCTTCCTTGCCTCTACCCTGTGTGAGACCTGTCACTGTCTCACAATATATATATATATATATATATATATATATATATATATATATACTTCTTGACAGCCCCGGTCCGGACTTGGTCCACCTCCCCTGTACGATGGCGAGGCCACCACTGGTGAGCGGGCCCTGGCAGGTGAGCCGGCCACAGCTGGAGAGCCGTATGATGATGATGAAGAAGCCTATAATAACAGCACATACTGATTAATGCAACGAATCAAACAGTACAAACTCCAAGCGTTGATTTTATACTTACCGGCCTCTGAATACGACGGTGCCTTCTGGGAGGGTGTCTCCAATCAATAGTTTGCTTCTGTGAAGACATCTGTACGCAACATAATACCAGACAAACTGCAGATAACATTAAAGGAACTTGTTTAGAGCACGGTTTCCAGATATATCAACAAATAAAAAATAAAAAAAACTTACTTTATACAAGATAAATCGATGCTTGCCCACCACAGAACTTTCTATTAAAACTTTGTTTTTTGACGAACCTTTTAAAAAATAAAAAATCCCCCCAAATGCCATAACCCCCCCAAGTGCCATTATTCACCCCCCAGAGACAGCAGTCCCCACAGAGCCAACAGCACCCCACAGTGCCAGCAGCCACCGCCAGAGCCATCAGCCCCCCACAGAGCCAACAGCCCCCTACAGTGCCATCAGCCCCCCAGAGCCAGCAGCCCCCACAAAGCCAGCAGCCACCCTAGTGCCATCAGCCTACCACAGTGGCAGCAGCCCCCCTAGTGCCATCAGCCCCCCACAGTGCCCGCAGCCCCCCCAGTTCCAGCCACCACCCCCCCACCCCCACAGTGCCAGCAGCCCCCCCACCCCAGTGCCATCAGCAGCCCCCATAAAGCCAGCAGCCCCCCAGTTCCAGCCACCACCACCCCCCCAGTGCCAGCAGCCCCCCCTAGTGATAGTTAGATAGATAAAAAAATTAATAAAGAAAGACAACAGACAAAACTTCCAATACTTACCAGTGTTCAGCAAGTCGAAGATCCTAGATGGCTAACAATGATGGGAGGGAAAGAAAATTACTGGGCATGCGCAGAGACGTGAATGTTTTGAAACGGATCCGTCTCAAAGCGGAGCCAGTACAAACGGATCTGTCCCCATTGACCTAAATTGTGAGTCCGGACGGATCCGTTTGGCTCCACATAGTCAGACGGGCACCAAAACGCAGTAAGCAGCGTTTTGGTGTCTGCATCCAAAGCAGAACGGTGACCAAACGCAGCCCAACTGATGCATTCTGAGTGGATCCTTATCTATTTAGAATGCATTAGGGCTGAACTGATCCGTTTTGAACCGTTTGTGAGAGCCCTGAAACAGATCTCACAAACGGAATTCAAAACACCAGTGTGAAAGTAGCCTTATCTAACTCTGCCTGGCGGGCTATTTGGTTGAAGAGCTGGAATGGGGATGCTAGTTCCAAGGCAAAACTTTGTGCTATCCCTTGTCAAGGGGAGTTTTTGTTCGGGCCTGTCCTTGACGATTTACTAGAAAAGGCCTCAGACAAGAAGAAGGGCTTTCCCTCTGTTAGTCAAGCACCCAAAAAGTCTTTCCATCCCAGATTTAATAAGGCGGGCTTTAAGGGAAAGGAAAGAGCAAGACAATTTGCAGGTCCGGGTAAGCAGAGTAAGGGATTTCTTTTTTCCGGGACAGATGCCTCCAATGATGCCAGAGCACCTGTCGGGGAGCGTCTGTCTCTTTTTGCACCTCAGTGGCAGAAGATCTCGAACGGCCCTTGGATACATTCTGTGATAGGGGAGGGCCTAAAACTAAAATTTCAGAGTTTGCCAGTAGGGAGATTTGTAATGACAGATTACTGTTCAGATCCCGCAAAACAGTCTGCCCTCATCTTGGAGGTTTTTTCCCTGATAGAAAAAAGGGTGCTGGTAAGAGTCCCAGAGCAGGAAGTGCGAAAGGGGTTTTATTCAGCTCATTTTCTGGTAAAGAAGCCAAATGGCTTGTTTCGGACTATAATAAACTTGAAGTGTTTGAATCAATTTCTGCTGTCCGAGAAATTTCATATGGAGTCCATCAAGTAAGCAGTGAACGATCTCTACCTGGATTGCTTTATGGCCACAGTAGACCTGAGGGATGCGTACTATCATGTCCGCATTCATCCCAGTCACCAGACGTTTTTGAGGGTAGCAGTTCAGTTAGAAAGAGAGATTCTACATCTTCAATTTTGGGTGTTACCCTTTGGCCCTGCTCAAGCTCCGAGGATTTTCACAAAGATTGTTTCGGAAATGATGGCCTACGTCATGGAGAAGGAGATCATCATTATACCATACCTAGACGATTTTCTGCTGGTGGCCCGGTCAGGTCAGATTCTTCAGGGTCAGATTGCCTGGTTGAGGGAGATTCTAGATAAGCTGGGATGGGAGTTAAACTTAGAAAAATCCAGCTCATGCCCAGGCCAGAGATGCAAGTTCCTAGGAATGATTTTGGACTCCAGTTCCCAGAAGTACCTGTTACCCCTGCAAAAAGCTTTATTAGTCAGATCAAGAGTTCAGCTTCTTCACTAGTCTCCGTCAGTCACCATAAGAGAGGCCATGTCGGTACTGGGTCTCATGAGAGCCACTATTCCAGGAGTGGAATGGGCCCAGTATAATTTAAGGCTTCTTTAGCTTCAGATCCTGAGGGATTGGGCCGGAAGTCTCCCCTCTCTGGGCACAGAGATATCTCTGTTCTCCCAGACCTTGGATTCCTTGGGGTGGTGGATGGATCTAAAGAACCTAGAAAGAGGAGTTCCTTGGACCAGGGAGGCGGTTCTCCCCTTAACCACAGATGCAAGTCTATCCGGTTGGGGAGCCAATGTGGGGTCCCTGCTATTGCAGGGAGTTTGGGACAACAAAGCTCTGTCTTCTTTTCGCTTTCTCTGGAGGAGCTTCCGACAGCTGTGGATGCACTGGCTCAGTCTTGGAAGCAGGGCCTTCTGTATGCTTTTCCCCGCTAAAAATGCTACCAATAGACCTCAAAAAAATGTGAGAGGAGTAGGCCACAGTAATTGTCATAGCTCCCTTTTGGCTCCCTTTTGGCCGAGAAGGGTGTGGTTTTCCTGGCTCCGCAAGATGTCGGTAGCAACACCATGAATGCTTCTGGAATCTCAGGAGCATCTGTCCCAGGGTCCAGTTTTTCACCCAGAGGTAAAAAATCTGCACCTGACAGGGAGATTTTAAAGAAAAGAGGTCTCTCCGAGGATGTAGTAAACACTCTGTTGGCCAGTCGGAAAAAGGTCACTTCTGAGATCTACCTTAGAGTTTGGAGGACCTTTTTCAGATTCGCCAAAAAACCTGTAGATGTGCTAGAAGCTCCTGGCATCCCGCTAGTATTAGAATTCCTACAGGAGGGATTTAACAAAAAAACTTAGGCCCAGCACTTTGAAGGTCCAGATTTACACCTTAAGCGCCTTATTTGAGTTTAAGTTAGCGGAACATCCTTGAATTTGGAGGTTTATAACAGCAGTGTCTAAATTATGCCCGGTCTGTAAAAATAAAATTTTCCCCTGGGATTTAAATTTGGTCCTCTCCTCTCACACTTCAGACCCTTTCGAGCCTATTGATAATATCTCCCCAAAGTTGCTCTCACTTAAGTTTGCTTTCCATCTGGCCATTACTTCAGCTGGAAGGGTTAGTGAGATTTCTGCTCTCTCGATTGACCCTCCCTATTTGGTGATCCTGGAAGATCGGGTTGTGATTTCTCCTGATCCTTCTTTTTTACCAAAAGTCTCTTCACGTTCTCAGGAGATAGTGTTACCTTCCTTCTGTGCATCCCCTAAAAATAAAAAGGAATCAGAGTACCACTGTCTAGATGTTAGGAGATGTATTTTGCAATATCTACAGGTCACATTTAGCCTTGGAAATCCTCCTCACGTCTGCTGATTTTGTTTCAGGGAGCAAGAAAGGGTTCTGCAGCCTCTTCTCACACTATTGCTAGGTGGATTAGACAGGCCATTTCCTTAGCTTACTCTTCTAAAGGAATTGTTCCGCCCTCTGTGTTTGGGGCTCACTCTACGAGATCAGTCTCCACGTCATGGGCAGAGAGAGCCTCTGCCTCTATAGAGCAGATTTGTAAGGCAGCTACCTGGAGCTGTCCACATAAGTTTTTTAGACATTATAGACTACAGTTACCTTCTAATGAAGGTCTTACCTTTGGTCGTAAAGTACTTCAGGCTGTGGTCCCACCCTAGACAAATTCTTGCCTATTCTCCAGCGGTGCTGTCATAGGCGATAATGAAAGATTGGATTACACTTACCAGTAATCGGTTTTCTTTGAGCCTATGACCGCGCCCGGTTAATTCTCAACCCTATATAAGATTTGTATAGAGGTATATAAATATGTATTTAAAAAAAAAAGGAAAAAAATGATATATTGTTAGGTTAAGATGTTATGTTTCTTAGTTCTTGAGAAAAGGACTGGAGATGGAGGGGATGATCCCTCCTTTAAAAGGTGGTTCTGGTTCCTGTTTCCTGTCCTGACGAGATGGAGACGGTCTCTCCAGGGGTGCTGTCATAGGCTCAAAGAAAACCGATTACTGCTAAGTGTAATCCAATCTTTTTGTATGGCCTATTTATATATTTGTACAGGTTAATCATGTCCCCCTTAGACATCTCTTCTCAAGACTAAATAAATTTAATTATTTTAATCTTTCTTCATAACTAAGACCCTCCATGCCCCCTATCAGTTTAGTCGCTCTCCTCTGTACTTTTTCCAGCTGCAGAGCGTCCTTTCTATGGACTGGTGCCCAGAACTGAACTGCATATTCCAGATGAGGCCGCACCAACGCTTTGTTAAGTGGTAGCATTACATCCCTGCACCGCGAGTCCATGCCTCATTTAATGCATAACAATATCCTGGTAGCCTTAGAAGCAGCTGATTGACATTGTATGCTGTTATTTAATCTACTATCTTCTACAGTCAAACACCAAAAAACAACTATATCATAAATATCTCGCATGGAGTTATTCGTATTATCACCTACACAGCTCAAAGAGCAACCACACAAAGAGCAATTTTAATTAATTATTTCCTTTATTGGATATCCAAAAACTTTAAATGGTATATCAGTTAAAACATATACAAAAACAGCACATAATGGGAACACTACGGTGTTACAAATAATTGTATAAAAACAGAGTAAGCTCCAAACCAATAAGGGACTAGTATCCCCCCATACACAAATAAAGCAGTGTCAGCTTAGTGGGGCACATATAGTAGTAGTAGCACCCAGGGCATGCATACAAAAGCACTCCAAACATTTAAGGGAGTGTAATCCTGGGTGCAGCCCACACCAAGCAGGGACTGCAGAAGGAGCGGGGGAGAAAAACACAGTTTAAAGTGCAAGTGCAATTAGTACCTACTGACCCTGGTCTGAAGCAGCCGCCCGACGATCGTTTCGCTAATGCTTCCTAATGCTTCCCCAAGAGGAAGCATTAGCGAAACGATCGTCGGGCGGCTGCTTCAGACCAGGGTCAGTAGGTACTAATTGCACTTGCACTTTAAACTGTGTTTTTCTCCCCCGCTCCTTCTGCAGTCCCTGCTTGGTGTGGGCTGCACCCAGGATTACACTCCCTTAAATGTTTAGAGTGCTTTTGTATGCATGCCCTGGGTGCTACTACTACTATATGTGCCCCACTAAGCTGACACTACTTTATTTGTGTATGGGGGGATACTAGTCCCTTATTGGTTTGGAGCTTACTCTGTTTTTATACAATTATTTGTAACACCTTAGTGTTCCCATTATGTGCTGTTTTTGTATATGTTTTAACTGATATACCATTTAAAGTTTTTGGATATCCAATAAAGGAAATAATTAATTAAAATTGCTCTTTGTGTGGTTGCTCTTTGAGCTGTGTAGGTGATAATATCTTCTACAGTCGTGGCCAAAAGTTTTGAGAATGACACAAATATTAGTTTTCACAAAGTTTGCTGCTAAATTGCTTTTAGATCTTTGTTTCAGTTGTTTCTGTGATGTAGTGAAATATAATTACACGCACTTCATACGTTTCAAAGGCTTTTATCGACAATTACATGACATTTATGCAAAGAGTCAGTATTTGCAGTGTTGGCCCTTCTTTTTCAGGACCTCTGCAATTCGACTGGGCATGCTCTCAATCAACTTCTGGGCCAATTCCTGACTGATAGCAACCCATTCTTTCATAATCACTTCTTGGAGTTTGTCAGAATTAGTGGGTTTTTGTTTGTCCACCCGCCTCTTGAGGATTGACCACAAGTTCTCAATGGGATTAAGATCTGGGGAGTTTCCAGGCCATGGACCCAAAATGTCAACGTTTTGGTCCCCGAGCCGCTTAGTTATCACTTTTGCCTTATGGCACGGTGCTCCATCGTGCTGGAAAATGCATTGTTCTTTACCAAACTGGTGTTGGATTGTTGGAAGAAGTTGCTGTTGGAGGGTGTTTTGGTACCATTTTTTATTCATGGCTGTGTTTTTGGGCAAAATTGTGAGTGAGCCCACTCCCTTGGATGAGAAGCAACCACACACATGAATGGTCTCAGGATGCTTTACTGTTGGCATGACACAGGACTGATGGTAGCGCTCACCTTTTCTTCTCCGGACAAGCCTTTTTCCAGATGCCCCAAACAATCGGAAAGAGGCTTCATCGGAGAATATGACTTTGCCCCAGTCCTCAGCAGTCCATTCACCAAACTTTCTGCAGAAGATCAATCTGTCCCTGATGTTTTTTTTGGAGAGAAGTGGCTTCTTTGCTGCTCTTCTTGACACCAGGCCATCTTCCAAAAGTCTTCGCCTCACTGTATGTGCAGATGCGCTCACACCTGCCTGCTTGCATTCCTGAGCAAGCTCTGCACTGGTGGCACTCCGATCCCGCAGCTGAATCCTCTTTAGGAGATGATCCTGGCGCTTGCTGGACTTTCTTGGATGCCCTGAAGCCTTCTTAACAAGAATTAAACCTCTTTCCTTGAAGTTCTTGATGATCCTATAAATTGTTGATTGAGGTGCAATCTTAGTAGCCACAATATCCTTGCCTGTGAAGCCATTTTTATGAAACGCAATAATGGCTGCACGCGTTTCTTTGCAGGTCACCATGGTTAACAATGGAAGAACAATGATTTCAAGCATCACCCTCCTTTTAACATGTCAAGTCTGCCATTTTAACCCAAACAGCCTGACATAATGATCTCCAGCCTTGTGCTCGTCAACATTCTCACCTGAGTTAACAAGACGATTACTGAAATGATCTCAGCAGGTCCGTTAATGACAGCAATGAAATGCAGTGGAAAGTTTTTTTGGGGATTAAGTTAATTTTCATGGCAAAGAAGGACTATGCAATTCATCTGATCACTCTTCATAACATTCTGGAGTATATGCAAATTGCTATTATAAAAACTTAAGCAGCAACTTTTCCAATTTCAAATATTTATGTAATTCTCAAAACTTTTGGCCACGACTGTACTCCTGTATATAGTCCCTTAAGAGTCCTTCAAACATTTTTCCCACGACAGAAGTTAAACTAACTGGTCTATAATTAACTGTGGAGGACCTAGATCCTTTTTTGAATATGGGCACCACATTTGCCTTGCCCCAATCACTTGGCACTGTACCAGTTCCTAGAGAATCTTTCAAAATTATAAATAGGGGCACATCAATGATTGAACTGAGCTCTTTAAGAACTCTTGGGTGTAATCCATCTGGACCCCGAGCCTTGTTCACATTTTTCTTATATGAATTAGCTTGGACCATATCTATAGTTACCCAATTGCGTATATTACTGGATGTACTAACAGCACCGGCACCACAGATATCAACTCCTTTATCTTCTTTTGTATATACACAGCTAAAAAACATTTAGTAACTCTGCCTTTTCCTTCGCTTCAGTGACTAACCCCCCTTTACCATTATTTTGGGACCTACCTGCTCAGACCTTGGTTTTTTAGCATTTATATATTTAAATGATTTTTGGGGGATTTGTTTTGCTCTCTTTTGCCACCTGCTGTTCGTTTTGTATTTTTGCAAATTTTATCTCCTTTTTACAGGTTTTGTTAAGCCCTTTGTAAACTTCAAAGGCTACATCTGACCCCACAGATTTGTATTTTTTAAATGTCCTTTTTTGTCATTTATTGCCCTTTTTACAATAGCTGTAAGCCATGGGGGGTTTAATTTTAGCCGTTTATACTTGTAACCTGAAGGAATAAATTTTCTAGTGCAATTACTCAATGTGGATTTAAAGGTCTCCCATTTATCCTCAGTATTATTATGTGACAGTAGCTACTCCCAGTTTATACCTTGAAATGCTCCCCTCAACCCAGGGAAATTAGCCTTTTTAAAATTCTGTGTTTTTGCTCTGCCTGACAGAGTTTGCTTCTTATAGTGTAGGGGGAATATAATTATATTGTGGTCACTATTACTTAGTGTTTCTCGAACATTAACATTTCCAACAAGCGCTGCATCATTAGAAATTACCAGATCAAACAGAGCATCGCCCCTAGTGGGAGCTTCTATAAACTGGCCCATAAAGTTGTCCTGCAGCAAGTTGAGGAATTTTCTCCCCTTTGCGGTTGAGGCAGAACCACGACCCCAGTCAATGTCTGGGAAGTTAAAATCTCCCATTTTGACCACTATACCAAAAAATAAAGTACAATCCCTGTTCAGATATTATTCCCTCTAGCGCTGCAAATTCCAGGACAAAGCGAGTTAAAATAGTCTGCACAATAAAATGAGAAAAGAAGGATTGCGCTGCAGGAGAGTATTCTTATTATATTCAAGTCCAAAAAATATTGGTGTTCTATAGTCTGTGGAAATCTTCAGTCAAACAGGTTCATCTATACACATCAAACTCAGCTATGGTGTGGAAATCTGAAAAAAAATAGAAACCGCACTATGATGTAGTAACTTCTCAAAGGAGGTGTCGCCTGTGAACAGGTTATACTCACAAGACTCAGATGATATTAAGCATAACAAGCAGGTTCAGCGATGTCATCCACCAAAAAACATTGAAGTGAAGGTGAAACTGAAGTAGTCAGAAGGTCCGGAAGACGGATACAGGTATGCGTTGTGGCTGGTAGATGTTCAATCAGCCTAAGATGTCGCCTTCTGAGCCGCACGGACGGGGTGCTTGACCGCTTGTATAGAATCTTGCAAAGCTCCACAATCCCAGAGAAGGAAAGACCACTTTCACAGGATATCACCAGACTCTCCACTCTTCAGGTTCTCAAAGAAAGGAGGTCAACCAATAGTGAAGTACGTACCACAGTGTTAAATGAAAAGATTTATTATACTCACAAAAAACACAAGTATAGGAGTAAGTTAAAATAAGTACACAGTGCCCGACCCGGGTTTCGCCATGATGCTTCGTCTGGGGCGCCCCAGACGAAGCATCATGGCGAAACCCGGGTCGGGCACTGTGTACTTATTTTAACTTGCTCCTATACTTGTGTTTTTTGTGAGTATAATAAATCTTTTCATTTAACACTGTGGTACGTACTTCACTATTGGTTGACCTCCTTTCTTTGAGAACCTGAAGAGTGGAGAGTCTGGTGATATCCTGTGAAAGTGGTCTTTCCTTCTCTGGGATTGTGGAGCTTTGCAAGATTCTATACAAGCGGTCAAGCACCCCGTCCGTGCGGCTCAGAAGGCGACATCTTAGGCTGATTGAACATCTACCAGCCACAACGCATACCTGTATCCGTCTTCCGGACCTTCTGACTACTTCAGTTTCACCTTCACTTCAATGTTTTTTGGTGGATGACATCGCTGAACCTGCTTGTTATGCTTAATATCATCTGAGTCTTGTGAGTATAACCTGTTCACAGGCGACACCTCCTTTGAGAAGTTACTACATCATAGTGCGGTTTCTATTTTTTTTCAGATTTCCACACCATAGCTGAGTTTGATGTGTATAGATGAACCTGTTTGACTGAAGATTTCCACAGACTATAGAACACCAATATTTTTTGGACTTGAATATAATAAGAATACTCTCCTGCAGCGCAATCCTTCTTTTCTCATTTGACCACTATACCTGCCTGTGCAGCCCGCTCTATTTGGTTATACAGTTGAGCGTCTATCTCCTCTGTGATGTTAGGGGGTCTATGGATTACACCAAGTATTATTTTTTTCAGTGTTTATATCCCTTTGAACTTCCACCCATAAGGTTTCAACATCCTCACCATCCTCACGCACAATTGCCTCTTTCACACTTGTCTTCACATCATTCCTCACATATAGGCACACGCCACCGTATTTTCTATTGACCCTGTCTTTCCTAAATAGTGTAAAACCCTCAATATTAACAGCCCAGTCATGCGTAGAATCCAACCATGTCTCAGCCACACCAACTAAATCTATGTGTTCTTCTAGTACCATAGCCTCCAGCTCCCCCATTTTGCTAGCTAGACTTCTGGCATTTGTGAAAATACATTTTAAATTACTATTGCCTGTAAAGTGAATATCCAGGATTTTTGGTTACCTTGGTTGATGTTTGTATGTAACAGGTTCTTGTTACCAGCAGCTCTATTTTTCATCGATGTACAGTTCTGCCCAGTCTTCTCTCTACTTTCCTCAGTAACCCCAACCCCACACTAAATCCCCACTGTCCCCTCCTATATCCCACTCTGTATCTACAGTCGTGGCCAAAGTTTTGAGAATTACATAAATATTTGAAATTGGAAAAGTTGCTGCTTAAGTTTTTATAATAGCAATTTGCATATACTCCAGAATGTTATGAAGAGTGATCAGATGAATTGCATAGTCCTTCTTTGCCATGAAAATTAACTTAATCCCAAAAAAAACTTTCCACTGCATTTCATTGCTGTCATTAACGGACCTGCTGAGATCATTTCAGTAATCGTCTTGTTAACTCAGGTGAGAATGTTGACGAGCACAAGGCTGGAGATCATTATGTCAGGCTGTTTGGGTTAAAATGGCAGACTTGACATGTTAAAAGGAGGGTGATGCTTGAAATCATTGTTCTTCCATTGTTAACCATGGTGACCTGCAAAGAAACGCGTGCAGCCATCATTGCGTTTCATAAAAATGGCTTCACAGGCAAGGATATTGTGGCTACTAAGATTGCACCTTAATCAACAATTTATAGGATCATCAAGAACTTCAAGGAAAGAGGTTTAATTCTTGTTAAGAAGGCTTCAGGGCGTCCAAGAAAGTCCAGCAAGCGCCAGGATCATCTCCTAAAGAGGATTCAGCTGCAGGATCGGAGTGCCACCAGTGCAGAGCTTGCTCAGGAATGGCAGCAGGCAGGTGTGAGCGCATCTGCACACACAGTAAGGCGAAGACTTTTGGAAGATGGCCTGGTGTCAAGAAGGGCAGCAAAGAAGCCACTTCTCTCCAAAAAAAACATCAGGGACAGATTGATCTTCTGCAGAAAGTTTGGTGAATGGACTGCTGAGGACTGGGGCAAAGTCATATTCTCAGATGAAGCCTCTTTCCGATTGTTTGGGGCATCTGGAAAAAGGCTTGTCCGGAGAAGAAAAGGTGAGCGCTACCATCAGTCCTGTGTCATGCCAACAGTAAAGCATCCTGAGACCATTCATGTGTGGGGTTGCTTCTCATCCAAGGGAGTGGGCTCACTCACAATTTTGCCCAAAAACACAGCCATGAATAAAAAATGGTACCAAAACATCTTCCAACAGCAACTTCTTCCAACAATCCAACACCAGTTTGGTAAAGAACAATGCATTTTCCAGCACGATGGAGCACCGTGCCATAAGGCAAAAGTGATAACTAAGTGGCTCGGGGACCAAAACGTTGACATTTTGGGTCCATGGCCTGGAAACTCCCCAGATCTTAATCCCATTGAGAACTTGTGGTCAATCCTCAAGAGGCGGGTGGACAAACAAAAACCCACTAATTCTGACAAACTCCAAGAAGTCATTATGAAAGAATGGGTTGCTATCAGTCAGGAATTGGCCCAGAAGTTGATTGAGAGCATGCCCAGTCGAATTGCAGAGGTCCTGAAAAAGAAGGGCCAACACTGCAAATACTGACTCTTTGCATAAATGTCATGTAATTGTCGATAAAAGGCTTTGAAACATATGAAGTGCGTGTAATTATATTTCACTACATCACAGAAACAACTGAAACAAAGATCTAAAAGCAATTTAGCAGCAAACTTTGTGAAAACTAATATTTGTGTCATTCTCAAAACTTTTGGCCACGACTGTACACTATCTACCCCCTTATTAGTATGACCCCCCTCCCTCCCCCCAGATCCTAGTTTAAAAGCTCCTCCAGCCATCTAGCCATTTTTTTCCCCCAGAGCAGTTGCACCCTCCCCATTAAGGTGCAGCCCGTCCCTACTGTAGAGCCTGTAACCGACAGAGAAGTCGGCCCAGTTCTCCATGAACCCAAACCCTTCCACCAGCTTCTGAGCAACTTATTTAACTTACTAAGCTTCCGTTGTCTCTCTGGTGACGCTCATGGCACTGGTAATATTTCTGAAAACACTTCCTTGGAGGTCCTGGACTTGAGCTTCATCTTAGTTCCTTAAAATCATAATTAAGGAGCTTCCATCTCCCCCTGACTTTGTCATTGGTGCCAATGTGTACCATGACCGCCACACCCAGCAATCTGTTAATCCTATCCGCAATATGCCGAACTCGGGCACCCGGAAGACAACACACTGTTCGGCATTCATGGTCTTGGCGACAGATGACCCTGTCTGTCCTCCTATCTTTAATCAGAGCTGATAAGGTGGAAGATGCCCTGTTAACCATATTTTCATGGTAGAAATCCCCAGGGAGATGATGGATCAGGGGACCCAATTCATGTAGAACTTAATGCAATGCCTCTGTAAGAAAATATAGGTGCAACATCTAGTAGCCAGTCCTTGCCACCCACAGACTAATGGTCTGTGCGAACGGTTCAATGGGACCCTCAAACAGATGCTCAAGATGTTTGTGGAGTCCCAGTGATGAGACTGGGAGCGTTATTTCCCACACCTGCTATTTGCTTACAGAGAAGTACCCCATGCCTCAACTAGTTTTTCACCCTTTAAGCTCCTGTATAGAAGACGAGTACAGAGCCCCGTAGATCTCATAAAAGAATCCTGGGAGGGAGAACTCATCACACCCGAAGTTTCAGTTATTGATCATGTCCTTAGATTCCGGGAGAGGAAACCCTGATGGGTCTAGTACATGAAAACATGGTCAAGGCACAGGCTAGTCAGAAAAAGTGGTATGACCGAAATGCCAGAGAGAGTTTATGAAGTAGTGTAGGTACTAAGTCCTATGGCTCAAAACAAACTTCAGGCGGCATGGGAAGGCCCGTATCCCATTCATCAATGCCTAGACGATGTGGACTGTGTAGTCAAGGTCTATCATGATCTCAAGATCATGTTAATATGATAAAGGTCCACGTGGACCTGGATACGTGCATCCCACCAGTCTGTAGTTTACCAGATGGGAGAGAGTGAAAGCCTATTAGACCTAGTAGCTAAAGCGCAGGAGGAAGGATCCATTGAGGATGCCCAATTCAATTCCCAGCCATCAGAGGCCCATAAGTCCCAGCTATTGGAGGTATTTACTCCGTTCCTATCCACCTTTACAGGGAAACCTGGGAGAACCCAGCTCGCAGTCCACCACGTGGACGCTAGAGATCATCTCGCTCTAAGGCAATCAGCCTATCGGGTCTCCTTGGAGGTGCGGGCTGATATGAAGACAGAGATAGATGAGATGCTACCACTGGACATGATCCAGAAGTCACATAGTGCGTGAGCCTCACCTGTAGTCCTTATACCCAAGAAGGATTGGACGACACATTTTTGTGGGGTTTACAAGAAATTGAATGCTATCACCGTGTTTGATGAATACCCGATTCCCTGCATAGATGAGTTACTGGATCAGCTTGCCAGTGCCAAGTACATAACGATTATGGACTTGAGTTAGGGATACTGGCAAATCCTAAAGTCCCAAAGAGGCCCAGGAGAAGTTTGCCCTCATCACTCCTGTTGGGCTCTGTGAGTACCTAGTAATGCCCTTTGGCATGAGAAATGCACCTGCCACTTTCCAGCCCTTGTTTAACCGGCTGCTCGAGACTTTGAAGGGTTTGCAGTGGCTTACCTGGAAGACATCGCTGTGTTCAGTCACACCTGGGAGGATCACCTGTCTCAGATGGATCTAAACCTGAGGTCTGACAATCAAGCCTGGGAATGGTCAGATAGCCATGACAGAGGTTAATGAAAATGTGTCATCAGAAAATGACCTATTGTTTAAATCATGTTTTTATGTTTAACATATTTTTTAATAATTTTAAGGATCCACTATTCATAATAGGTGATTGCAAAGCTTATCTATTCTTTCCTTGTACAATGACCTCTGCCCAGGTCACAGAGCATGCCTAGAAAACTCTCCTATAGAAGTCAATGAGGTCCCCTCCTAACCATTGTGTCTATGGACCATAGGGCTGCTGTAAAGCAATTTTGTAATGTTTTATAAATGCTGTTAAAAACTGCTCAGGCAAGATGGCAGCCTCCACAATCATGTTCAGGAAGTAGAATGAAAAAATCTGCAGTCAGAAAATAAAAACAGATTAGAAAAAAGGATATGTGTTACTATCTGGTTTTAACTGGCAGAAAACTTTTTGGTGACACATTTCCTTTAAGTACCTTGTACACAGAGTGGGTGGAGGGAAACCATAACCAGGGAAGTTAGATGCTATCGCTGCCTGGCCCACTCCCAAAACAAAAAAGCAGATTATGTCCTTTTTAGGGATTGCCGAGTACTATAGGAAGTTCATTCCTAACTATAGTACCCTTGCTAAACCGTTCACTGACCTAAGAAGAAACTGCCTCAAATAGTCAATTGGACTGCAGATTGTGAGTGTTCTATGTCAGCTCTGATATCTGCCCTTGCCAACTCTCTAGTCTTGCAAAGTTAGGATTTTATCCGCAAACTTGTGGTGCAGATCGACACCAGTTCCTCTGGATTAGGTGTGGTGCTCAGCCAGGTAAATCTGGAAGGTAAAGAACATTCAAAAATATATTAGAGCAGGAAACGTCTACCGAGGGAGGTGGCTTATGCCATGGTAGAGAAGGAGAAGGAATTTTTGGCTATCGTGTGTACCTTACAAAAGTTGCAGCCCTACCTATATGGACTCAGATTTACATTAGTGACTGATCACATCCCCCTTAGTTGGTTGCACAGGGTAGCAGGCTGGGGCGTAGCTATAGGAGATGCAGAGGAAGCAGTCGCTACCGGCCCCAGGAGCCTGAGGGGCCCAAAGACCCTTGTGCTAAAAAGACACTGGTATTAGAGAAAGTGCATGCTGGTCAAGTTACTTCTCTGGCTGGAAGGAAGTGGTTAGGTCAAGAATTTGGCATGGGGGTGCTGTTTAAATTTTTGCCTCAGGCAGCACTAAGGCAATGTTGCCCGTTGCCACAACGTTTTGAGGGAAGAGGGACCCAAGCTGAAATCTTGCACCAGGGCCCATGAGCCTTTAGCTACACCCCTAGTAGCAGGTGATAATGGGAAGCTGCCGCAATGGAATTTGGCCTTGCAGCAATATGATTTCAATATCCAGTACAAGAAAGGTTCCAACCATGGTAATGCCGATGGCATATCCCGCTATGGAGGAACGGCGGAGACTGGCTTGGGATACTCCTAGATATATTAATAATCCCATGCCATATCTAAAGGGGGGAGGGGGGGTGGTATAGATAGCAAATTAATGTGTAAATATCAGAGTAGGAGAAACCTTCCCCCCCCCTGACATTCTTGTGGCTGGCTATAAAATCATTGTTGCCTTATTCCAAAAACCGAAAGGAAAACTGGTAAAAACCGTATTTTGACCGCTTTTTCCGGTGCTTGCTTGGAAAGATTCAGAGCCAAGTCATCGGACAGATAAGAGGTCAACTTTTATTTGCAGGGTAGTCAACGCGTTTCGAGGGCTGGATTGCCCTCTTCTTCAGGACTGTATACACTTATGATACCTTGATGTCTCCTGTCCTTTTTCACTGCTCCTTAACAGACAGTGAAAAAGGACAGGAGACATCAAGGTATCATAAGTGTATACAGTCCTGAAGAAGAGGGCAGCCCAGCCCTCGAAACGCGTTGACTACCCTGCAAATAAAAGTTAATCTCTTATCTGTCCGATGACTTGGGTCTGAATCTTTCCAAGCAAGCGCCGGAAAAAGCAGTCAAAATACAGTTTTTAACAGTTTTCCTTTTGACACTTCCACAGTGTACACCTCATCTACTGGGGCACCACAGAGTGACCGCGGCTGCAGCCTGGAACAAGCCGGTGTGCTGGTCAGCGAACTATAATTACCAGCAAGGCTCTCTACAGTGGTTGTGACTCCTCACAACCACAGATGGTAAGCGTATCCTAACCTTTATCAAACCACTCTCTACAAAGTGACACCACACATGTGGCGCTACTTCCCTCTTTTTTTGTTTTACTTATTCCCAAAACCAGAACACAAGGTCTGTCTAAACAAAACCAAAGAATCAGAACTATTTCACATAGACAGAAGATTGCACATCATAAACCCTATCCTAGCATTTGAGATGTCCCCAGAGCCCCTAGACCTGGTGGAGCCACTTGAAAGGTCAAGTAGAGGATACCATGACCTGCAGAAGGGGTCAGGTATCAAAAAACCATACAGATGAAAATTCATCAAATAAATACTGGACCTAATCCATAACTTGGCCTTATGCTGCTTATGATTGGAATTTGGCTATCCACCGGCATCACCTGTGTTAATGTCACCTCAATCAGGACTCAAGATGTAGTAATTAAAGAACGCACCCTGTACTGTCTGTAACCGCTCCATGTTTGATATGCCTATGTGTGGAACATTATGACGGGTTGGATGAAAGTGGTATGAAGTCGCTATGATGGCCACAAGAAAATTTATCTTAGTGGACAGATTCTGAGCCAAGAACTGACCTCATAAAGCTTGGTCGTAAAAGGACATTAGCATATACATTAGCCTGTCCCTGTCATCAGAAGCAGGGGGGATAGTGTGTGTTTGGGAGGGGGAATCTGTGACCTACTTAAGGTTTATGTGTCCCTGTAACAAGTTGTCATTACTTTGGGTGACAACTTGTTTCATGAACTGGCCCACTCTCCTGCTACCCCCAGGCAACTGGATTTCTACTGTCACATAACATATTAAGTTCAGTTTCTTTTGTCCCTTTTATTTTCACACTGTTATTTTTTGCATTGTATTTGTATGTCCTTGTATTTTTACCTTGATAACAGTTTTTTTTTGTACGCACTGCCCTTTAGGTATTAAAACGTCACTTTAATAAGAGCCTTCTTGTGTTCTAAATGATTTCACAACCTCAAAAGAAGCATTATGTATAGTGGTGTAGTAACCCTGTGAATGCTAGGGAGAGTAGGGGGTTGGAGTGGGTAATTGTGAGTTACCTAGTTTAGGGAGTCTTGTCCGCTTAAAGGGGTATTCCCATCACATACAATTGGGGCATATCGCTAAGATATGCCCCTATTGTCTGATAGGTGCAGGTCCCACCTCTAAAAGTAATACTCACCTATCCCCATTCCCCTAATTGAACGGAGCACATCCTGCTCTCCCCTGCAGCAGGCGAGATGCGGTATCGCCATCACGCAGCTGAGCTGAGCAAGAGAGCAGAGGATTGTACCCCAGTCAGGGAATCGGCCTGTGTGCTCTTCTCCACAGCTCAGCAGACACAATGATATTGTCACCCTCATGTGTGGGAGAAAAACACCACACCAAGCATAGGAGGGAAAGGGGATACGGGAATAAGGCCTGGAAACTAGGGAAGGAAGATGGACACTTCCTAGAGAGAACCCTAACTATAGTCCTGACAGACTACCAGTATGAACAGGTCCCAAAGGTAGGCAAGTTCATACACTGTATACCTAGAATACTATCTCACCCTATAAGACCATGGAAATAATGTCAGGACTGTCACGGAACCATGAACCAGACGTACAACAAGAGATAAGTGAAAATAAGAAGGCTTTATTGAAAATAAAGCTGTAAAGCAAAAGTCCAAACGAATGGTGAAACCGAAGCAGAGTCTTTGAGAGGCCAGAGATCAGGAACCAGAAGGGTAGTCAGACGAAGCCAGGATCAGGAACCAGCAGGGTAGTCAGACGAAGCCAGGATCAGGAACCAGCAGGGTAGTCAGACGAAGCCAGGATCAGGAACCAGCAGGGTAGTCAGACGAAGCCAGGATCAGGAACCAGCAGGGTAGTCAGACGAAGCCAGGATCAGGAACCAGAAGCAGCAGCAGTCTTAGAAGCATGTGAACACAGGAGGACCAAGCAAGGAACTGAAGCCACAGACCTCCTATATATATGAGCTAGGCATCCAGCTCCTCCCAGTGGGAAGGAGGAGCCGCAGGGTGGAAGGCTACAAGAAACCCAGAAACCAAGATGGCCGCCAGCACATGTCAAACGAAGGAGAACAGCAAGAAGGTAAGACCATGACAGTACCTCCCCCTCAAGGGCCCCTCCTCCGCGGAGCAAAAAACGGTTTCTGAGGGAAGCGTGCGTGGAAGGCTCGGAGCAAGGCAGGAGCATGGACATCTGCGGAGGGAACCCAGGAACGCTCCTCTGGACCATAACCACGCCAATGGACCAAAAACTGCACCCGACCGCGGACCAGGCGTGAGTCCAGGATATTGCTCACCTCATACTCCTCATGATTGCCCACTCGGACCGGACGAGGCCGAGGAACCGAGGAAGTGAAACGATTACACACCAGTGGCTTCAACAGGGAGACATGGAACACGTTAGAGATCCGCATGCCAGGAGGAAGCGCAAGGGCATAGGCTACCGGGTTTACCCTGCGAAGCACTCGGAAGGGACCAACAAAGCGAGGCGCCAGCTTGGGAGTGGGCACTCGAAGGTTGAGGTTGCGGGTGGACAACCATACACGGTCTCCGACCTGGTAGGAAGGAGCAGGCGCTCGTCTGCGATCAGCCTGGAGTCTCTGGCGCTGCGCAGAGGCCTCAAGGGACTTCTGGATCTGTACCCAAGAAGCACGTAGGACGGAAAGGTGATCCTCCACAGCCGGAATATCCTGGGGAGAGAATACCTCCGGTAACACGGCAGGTTGGAACCCATAATTGGCCATGAAGGGAGACGTCCCAGAGGAAGAGTTCACCGCCGTGTTCCTGGCAAACTCAGCCCAAGGCAGAAGGTCAACCCAATTGTCTTGGTGATCGGAGACATAGCAACGAAGGAATTGCTCCAAGGCCTGATTGGATCGTTCTGCGGCCCCATTGGACTGAGGGTGGTAGGCCGAGGAGAAGGAGAGATGAATCCCCAACTGGGAGCAAAAGGCGCGCCAGAACCTGGACACAAACTGACTCCCCCGATCCGACACAATCTCCTTGGGCAAACCGTGCAACCGGAAGACCTCCCTGGCAAAAATCGTGGCCAACTCTTGTACAGAGGGTAACTTCTTGAGAGGAACACAGTGGCACATTTTGGAAAACCGATCCACAATCATGAGAATGACCGTATGGCCTTGGGATGCAGGGAGGTCCACAATGAAATCCATCCCCAGGTGTGACCATGGGCGCTCCCCGGTGGCTATGGGTTGCAGAAGGCCCAACGGAAGGTGCCGAGGGGACTTACTCTGGGCACAAACGGAGCATGCCGCTACATATGCGGCGATGTCGGAACGTAGGGAAGGCCACCAGAACAGACGTGAAACAGCCCAGGACAGCTGATTCTTTCCAGGATGCCCCGCGGTCTTGGAGTTATGGTAGGTTCGCAACAACCGAGTGCGCAACTCCTCAGGCACAAAACATCTGCCGTTGGGTCTCCCAGAGGGAGCACCGGATTGAGCCGCCAAAATCTGCTCACCCAGGGGAGAGGTCAGGCTGGTGCGAATGGCGGCCAGGATCTGATTCGGAGGTATGACCGAAGTCGGAATCGACTCCTCCCTGGACAGCTCGGAGTACTGCCGTGATAGGGCATCCGCCCTGATGTTCTTGGAACCGGGTAGGTAGGAGACCACGTAATTAAAACGTGACAAGAACAGAGCCCATCTGGCCTGACGTGGTGTCAATCTCTTGGCCTCAGAAAGGTAGGTCAGATTCTTATGGTCCGTCAGGATGAGAACCGGAACCACCGAACCCTCGAGCAAGTGCCTCCATTCTTTAAGGGCCTGCACGATGGCCAATAACTCCCTGTCACCAATCTGATAGTTGCACTCCGCGGAAGACAGTTTCCGGGAGTAAAACCCACAAGGAAGCAGAGGACCCTCTGGTGTTCTACGCTGAGACAGAAGGGCGCCTACTCCCGTCTCAGACGCGTCCACCTCGAGGACAAAGGGCAACCCAGGGTTGGGATGCGACAGAATCGGAGCCGACACAAAAGCGGACTTTAGGGCCTCAAAAGCTCGGATGGCCTCGAGCGGCCAGACCTGGGAATTACTGCCCTTCCTGGTCAGATCCGTGAGAGGCTTGGCCAGCATGGAAAAGTCCCTGATGAACTTCCGATAATAATTGGCGAAGCCCAAAAAGCGCTGCAGGGAACAAAGACCACTGGGCTGGGGCCACTGTAAGACAGCCGAAACCTTCTCAGGATCCATGGAGAACCCCTCAGCGGAAATGATGTAACCTAAGAAGGTTACCTGGGATCGGTGAAATTCGCATTTCTCAAGCTTACCGAACAGCTTGTTCTCTCGTAACCGTTGCAACACTCGTCTGACATCCAGAATGTGGGCCTCCATGGATTCAGAATATACCAAGATGTCATCCAAATAGACCACCACACACTGCTGCAACAGGTCACGGAAAACATCGTTGATGAATTCCTGAAAGACTGCGGGCGCATTGCACAACCCAAAGGGCATAACCAAGGATTCATAATGACCGGTCCTGGTGTTAAACGCGGTCTTCCACTCATCGCCCGCCTTGATCCTTACCAGGTTATATGCCGCCCTCAGGTCGAGTTTGGTAAAGACCGTGGCCCCTTTAAGGCGATCGAACAGCTCGGAAATCAAGGGTATCGGGTAAGCGTTCTTGATCGTGATGCGATTGAGACCCCTGTAATCGATGCAAGGCCTCAACTCACCGCCCTTCTTTTTCACAAAGAAAAATCCAGCCCCTGCCGGGGACGAGGATTTGCGAATGTGTCCGCGTGAAAGCGCCTCCCTCACGTACTCCTCCATGGCCTCATTCTCCGCTACCGACAGTGGATAGACTTTGCCACGAGGAGGAACGGCACCAGGTTGTAACTCTATGGCACAATCGTATGGGCGGTGCGGAGGTAGGGCAACCGCGCGCACCTTATCGAATACATCCCGGTACTCCTCGTAATCAGGAGGCAACAGAGAGTCCGAGGAAGTACACAGCAACTTGACAGACCCATGGATGCAACTAGCCCCACACTGCGGTGACCACGAGAGGATCTCGGCCGATCTCCAATCGAAAGTCGGATTATGCTTCTGGAGCCAGGGGTAGCCCAAGACCACCGAGTAGTGTGGAGACGAAATAACCTGGAGGCAGACCGACTCTCTGTGAACGGCACCAATGGCTATCCCCACTGGAAGGGTCTCATGAGTCACGTGTGACGACAGAAGGGGTCTGCCGTCTATCGCCTCAAGAGCCAGTGGGGAACCTCGAGCCTGCAGAGGAATGGAATTGGCGGCAGCGAACACACTATCAATGAACAAACCACCAGCACCAGAGTCCACCAACGCCTGGGTCGTCACCGAGCCCCCGACCCAGGAGAGGACAACAGTGATCAGTGGTTTGTCAACACGGGAAACCGGGGACGAGGAGACTCCACCCAAGATCTGCCCCCGACAGGATCTCAGGTACGAGCGTTTCCCGGACGGTTCGGACATGCCAACCGAAAATGCCCACCGAGACCACAGTACATGCATCGACCCTCGCGTCTCCGGAGTACCCTCTCCCCCTCGGACAGGCGAGCAAACCCCAGCTGCATGGGTTCACCCCCAGACAAGTCATCCCCAGAAGGCGTGGGAGGAGAGGGAGGCACGGGTGGGACAGCAAACGTAGGCGCCAATCTGTTAGAAGGCTCTCCTTAAAGGAAGGTCTCTCCCTGAGTCTGGTGTCAATCAAAATCAGGAAAGAAATAAGAGACTCGAGCTCCACTGGTCCTTAGCTGCAACCTCATCCTTCAAGGCATCCGAGAGACCATGAGAGAAAGCAGCGACCAGAGCCTCATTATTCCAGCCCACCTCTGCTGCCAGGGTACGAAACTCAATGGCGTATTCAGCTACGGATCGTGGACCCTGTCTGATGGACATAAGGAGCTTCGCAGCAGAGGCAGCACGAGCCGGCACATCGAATACCTTCCGAAGAGAAGCAACAAAACCAGAAAACTCGGCAACCACCGGATTGTTGTTCTCCCATAAAGGGCTGGCCCAGGCCAAGGCCTTGTCCGAGAGCAGCGAGATCAAGAAGCCCACCTTTGATCTCTCAGTAGGAAAGGCATGTGGCAGCAACTCGAAATAAATGCCCACCTGGTTAAGGAAACCTCGGCACTGAGTTGGCTCTCCCCCAAAGCGCTGTGGAAGAGGGGCAGAACCGGTCATACCCCGAAACACCGCAGGCGCAACAACAGGTGTCGGGGTAGACTCTGGCGCAACAACCGGAGCGGCAGTAGGAGCGACAACCGACCCATCGGCAACGGGAGCGAAATGAGCCGTGCGTTCAAGCGGGGTTTGCAACGCCACAGCAAACCGACCCAACAGGTGATCCTGCTGATCAAGTCTGGCAACCAGCATGGGTAGCGAGGATGGCCCTGTACCGTCAGAACTCATGGCTTGGTCCTAATGTCACGGAACCATGAACCAGACGTACAACAAGAGATAAGTGAAAATAAGAAGGCTTTATTGAAAATAAAGCTGTAAAGCAAAAGTCCAAACGAATGGTGAAACCGAAGCAGAGTCTTTGAGAGGCCAGAGATCAGGAACCAGAAGGGTAGTCAGACGAAGCCAGGATCAGGAACCAGCAGGGTAGTCAGACGAAGCCAGGATCAGGAACCAGCAGGGTAGTCAGACGAAGCCAGGATCAGGAACCAGCAGGGTAGTCAGACGAAGCCAGGATCAGGAACCAGCAGGGTAGTCAGACGAAGCCAGGATCAGGAACCAGAAGCAGCAGCAGTCTTAGAAGCATGTGAACACAGGAGGACCAAGCAAGGAACTGAAGCCACAGACCTCCTATATATATGAGCTAGGCATCCAGCTCCTCCCAGTGGGAAGGAGGAGCCGCAGGGTGGAAGGCTACAAGAAACCCAGAAACCAAGATGGCCGCCAGCACATGTCAAACGAAGGAGAACAGCAAGAAGGTAAGACCATGACAAGGACTGAGTCTACCTGTTCTTCCAGAGGGAATGACGGGAGTCTCCCTCAGTCCTAAAGACAAACAGGGAAAGGCAACACACACACATATATATATATATATATATATATATATAAATCCGGAAACACGAGCGGCACTCCAATGGATAAAAGTAAGTGAACCTTTATTCACCCAGGTGGTGCAACGTTTTGGCTCTACACTTGAGCCTTTTTCACCACCTGGGTGAATAAAGGTTCACTTACTTTTATCCATTGGAGTGCCGCTCGTTTTTCTGGATTTGTACATCGGGGTAAGAAGCCTATCCCCCTTGGGACGTGCACCCTATTTTTGTATTCATTTAAACCAGTGCCGCCATTTTTCTTGAACTATATATATATATATATATATATATATATATATATATAAAAAGCTTTGGTAGCACCAGGAACCAAACACTAGCTAACCACAAGTCCAACAGAAGCTATAAACCGCAGAGCATAGTGGGATAAACAACAATAAATAGAGAAGGTAAAATGACCACAATAGCAACACCTAGGGAAAGAAGGTGTGGCAAGCACCAGAAACAACACAGATGTAATTTGATTCAAAAGGAAAACATGGCAGATCAAACCACGTGTTGCCAGTCTCACAGATCTCCCGCCACCTGTCGCTGGAACATCCGTATGTTTCGGTATGTTCGTGACAGACATCACCACATAGGACCTGCGGATAGGCAGAGCCCTGGCAGGGGAATGGAAGAGCAGGAAGTTGGCGGCACTGCATTCAACCGTATGTGCTTCCTTAGAGCTCAATGTTTCCACATGCCGCAAAAAACAGAACGGACACGGAAGAAAATACGTTCGTGTGCATGAGCCCTTAGGGTACAGTTGAAATCGGGATATACCTCAGCAATCCTGGGAGAGTGGGACAGCCGGCAAAATCTGCAACTGTCCCGCCAGATCCAGTACTGTTAGGAGATGTGTATACTGCTCCCCTTCAGCTCCTTTTCTTACTTTGGGTGACTGTTTTCTTTTTTATTGTTATTATGTTTACTTTCTCTTCTGTCTAATTTCCATATCTTAATTAGAGCCAACTTGAGCAGGAGGACAGAATGTGGCAGCTGGTGCTGCACACCACAGAAGGCGACTTCTGGAGAGGTTTTTTCTACTGCTGGGGCAGCATATCAGAGTAGGCCTCCCCTCCCATTGAGCAGTCCAGGTCCGCTCTCTGGTCCTCCCGAGCGGCGGCGGTGGTCCAGAATGCCGATGTCTTCAGTAAATGCTGCAGGCCACGCCCTGCATCCTGTTGTGAAGCCCTCCAGGCTGATCCTTAGATTTATTGGCACATTCCATTATATATTCATTGATTACATCACTATTTAGTTGTGCCACATAATTTATCTTTATGAAATATATGGAGAATATATATGATTATTATGAAGTTTGCTTTATTAGTGATCTTGTTTTTAGATAGATGGTCCTTACAAGCTATATACATTCAGTCACATGATATAGAGAAGGAAATTTCTTATTGGTCAAAAACCTTTTATAGTATTATGGATTTAATCAGATGTGATAAGTATGCTGATAAAAGTTTTATATATGGCAAGCATGAAATAATATTTGTGAAGATGATAAACAATATAGACTTTTTTATGTAGTTGTTATGGCTTGTAGAGGAATCTGCCTTAGTGGAGCACATGACTGACAGCTCCCACGTGACCCCTTCCCCCCTTGTATCATTACGCTTTGCTCCGCATGTCACGTGACCGCATGTATGCTGGAATGATGCTCAGCCTGGAAGTGATGTTGGGTGGGAGTGCGTTCCTCATGCTGCCGCTTATACTCAGGTGATACACTTTAACAATCAATAGGGGCCTTTTTGTGATTGGTGTTAGTGGGTTTATTAGGTATGATGATGTTACCCCCAGACGAAAGGCGCGTTAGAGTTTTGAATATTGGTACCAGCTTTTTCACTTCATGTCTGGTTCGGATGCTGCTACGCTGCTTACAGGGCATTGCCCAGTGGATGTAGTTCAGCCATTATATTTTATGAGTACGTTGTGGGCTCATTTTTCTATGCAGGTTGTTTGAGCCTTAGAGGGGTGGTCCAAGGTTTTGGTTTTAGGTTTTGAACTAATGGTGGTCTGTGGATGCCGCACTGTTATGAGGGATCTGTGGATGACGCACTGTTATGGGGGGATCTGTGGATGACACACTGTTATGGGAGGATCTGTGGATGACGCACTGTTATGGGAGGATCTGTGGATGACGCACTGTTATGGGGGGATCTGTGGATGACGCACTGTTATGGGAGGATCTGTGGATGATGCACTGTTATGGGAGGATCTGTGAATGACACACTGTTATGGGAGGATCTGTGGATGACGCACTGTTATGGGGGGATCTGTGGATGACGCACTGTTATGGGGGGATCTGTGGATGACGTACTGTTATGGGGGGAACTGTGGATGATGCACTGTTATGGGGGAATCTGTGGATGATGCACTGTTATGGGGGATCTGTGGATGACGCACTGTTATGGGGGATCTGTGGATGACGCACTGTTATGGGGGGATCTGTGGATGACACACTGTTATGGGGGGGATCTGTGGATGACGCACTGTTATGGGGGGATCTGTGGATGACGCACTGTTATGGGGGGATCTCTGGATGATGCACTGTTATGGGGGGATCTGTGGATGACGCACTGTTATGGGGGGATCTGTGGATGATGCACTGACTGTTATGGGGGGATCTGTGGATTACACTGATGGGGGATCTGTGGATTACACTGATGGGGGATCTGTGGATTACACTGATGTGGGATCTGTGGATAAAACTTATGTCATCCACAGATCCCCATAAGTGTCATCTACAGATCCCCCATCAGATGCATCAGTGTGGAGGGAGGAGGCAGAGACACTCATGGCGGGGCCCAGTGCAGTGATTCTACTCTAATACACCGGGCCCCGCAGCTGTTAAGTACAATCCGGATTCCAAAAAAGTTGGGACACTATACAAATCGTGAATAAAAACTGAATGCAATGATGTGGAGGTGCCAACTTCTAATATTTTATTCAGAATAGAACATAAATCACGGAACAAAAGTTTAAACTGAGAAAATGTACCATTTTAAGGGGAAAATATGTTGAATCAGAATTTCATGATGTCAACAAATCCCCAAAAAGTTGGGACAAGGCCATTTTCACCACTGTGTGGCATCTCCCCTTCTTCTTACAACACTCAACAGACGTCTGGGGACCGAGGAGACCAGTTTCTCAAGTTTAGAAATGGGAATGCTCTCCCATTCTTGTCTAATACAGGCCTCTAACTGTTCAATCGTCTTGGGCCTTCTTTGTTGCACCTTCCTCTTTATGATGCGCCAAATGTTCTCTATGGGTGAAAGATCTGGACTGCAGACTGGCCATTTCAGTACCCGGATCCTTCTCCTACGCAGCCATGATGTTGTGATTGATGCAGAATGTGGTCTGGCATTATCTTGTTGAAAAAATGCAGGGTCTTCCCTGAAAGAGATGACGTCTGGATGGGAGCATATGTTGTTCTAGAACCTGAATATATTTTTCTGCATTGATGGTGCCTTTCCAGACATGCAAGCTGCCCATGCCACACGCACTCATGCAACCCCATACCATCAGAGATGCAGGCTTCTGAACTGAGCGTTGATAACAACTTGGGTTGTCCTTGTCCTCTTTGGTCCGGATGACATGGCGTCCCAGATTTCCAAAATGAACTTCGAATCGTGACTCGTTTGACCACAGAACAGTCTTCCATTTTGCCACACTCCATTTTAAATGATCCCTGGCCCAGTGAAAACGCCTGAGCTTGTGGATCTTGCTTAGAAATGGCTTCTTCTTTGCACTGTAGAGTTTCAGCTGGCAACGGCGGATGGCACGGTGGATTGTGTTCACTGACAATGGTTTCTGGAAGTATTCCTGAGCCCATTCTGTGATTTCCTTTATAGTAGCATTCCTGTTTGTGGTGCAGTGTCGTTTAAGGGCCCGGAGATCACGGGCATCCAGTATGGTTTTCCGGCCTTGACCCTTACGCACAGAGATTGTTCCAGATTCTCTGACTCTTTGGATGATGTTATGCACAGTTGATGATGATAGATGCAAAGTCTTTGCAATTTTTCGCTGGGTAACACCTTTCTGATATTGCTCCACTATCTTTCTGCGCAACATTGTGGGAATTGGTGATCCTCTACCCATCTTGGCTTCTGAGAGACACTGCCAATCTGAGAAGCTCTTTTTATACCCAATCATGTTGCCAATTGACCTAATTAGTGTTGATTGGTCTTCCAGCTCTTCGTTATGCTCAAATTTATTTTTTCCAGCCTCTTATTGCTACTTGTCCCAACTATTTGGGGATTTATTGACACCGTGAAAATTGGAATCAACGTATTTTTCCTTTAAAATGATACATTTACTCGGATAAGGGCTCTTTCACACTTGCGTTCTTGTCTTCCGGCATAGAGTTCCGTCGTCGAGGCTCTATGCCGGAAGAATCCTGATCAGGATTATCCTAATGCATTCTGAATGGAGAGAAATCCGTTCAGGATGCATCAGGGTGTCTTCAGTTCCGGAACGGAACGTTTTTTGGCCGGAGAAAATACCGCAGCATGCTGCGCTTTTTGCTCCGGCCAAAAATCCGGAACACTTGCCGCAAGGCCGGATCCGGAATTAATGCCCATTGAAAGGCATTGATCCGGATCCGGCCTTAAGCTAAACGTCGTTTCGGCGCATTGCCGGAGCCGACATTTAGCTTTTTCTGAATGGTTACCATGGCTGCCGGGACGCTAAAGTCCCGGCAGCCATGGTAAAGTGTAGCGGGGAGCGGGGGAGCAGCATACTTACCGTCCGTGCGGCTCCCGGGGCGCTCCAGAGTGACGTCAGGGCGCCCCAAGCGCATGGATCACGTGATCGCATGGATCACGTCATCCATGCGCATGGGGCGCTCTGACGTCATTCTGGAGCGCCCCGGGAGCCGCACGGACTGTAAGTATACTGCTCCCCTGCTCCCCGCTCCTACTATGGCAACCAGGACTTTAATAGCGTCCTGGGTGCCATAGTAACACTGAAAGCATTTGGAAGACGGTTCCGTCTTTAAATGCTTTCAGTACACTTGCGTTTTTCCGGATCCGGAGTGTAATTCCGGCAAGTGGAGTACACGCCGGATCCGGACAACGCAAGTGTGAAAGAGGCCTTAAACGTTTGATCTGTCATCTACGTTCTATTACAAATAAAATATTGACATTTGCCATCTCCACATCATTGCATTCAGTTTTTATTCACAATTTGTTTAGTGTCCCAACTTTTTTGGAATCCGGTTTGTACATTCAATCCGAATGGGTCCGCAATTACTGTACTGTACTTACTGTAGTACCTTATGTATAGCATTAAGACGGCGCAGACCGTCAGCTCCCTCGGTCATGCGCCGCCTGCCCCGCCTGCCGCAGCTCCCTCCTCATGCGCCGCCTGCCTGCTTATCTCACTTTATGAATGAACAGGCAGGAAGGGCAGGCGGCGCATGAGGAGGGAGCTGCGGCAGGCGGCGCATGAGGAGGGAGCTGGGGCAGGCGGCGCATGACCAAGGGAGCTGCCGGTCTGCGCCGTATTAATGCTATACATAAGGTACTACAGTAAGTACAGTACAGTAATTGCGGACCCATTCGGATTGAATGTACTTAACAGCTGCGGGGCCTGGTGTATTAGAGTAGAGTCACTGCACCAGGCCCTGCCATGAGTGTCCCTGCCTCCTCCCTCCACACTGATACTTCGCTGGCGGCGCTGTGCAGCATAGCGGACAGCGAAGTATCCGCTTTATCCACTTTTGGGGGGGGAAAGTGCGTCTTATAAAGCGAAAAATACGGTAGGTTCAGTAACGTTATGTTCCCAAAGAATGAGGTCAGCTGACTACCTGAAGATACTGAATGACCAGGTTCTTCCATTAATGGATTTTTTATTCCCTGATGGCACGGGTATATGCCAAGATGACAATGTCAGGATTCATCAGGCTCAAATTGTGAAAGAGTGGTTCAGGGAGAAAGAAACATAATTTTCACACATGGATTGGCCACCACAGAGTCCAGATCTGAACCCCATTGAGAATGTTTTAGATGTGCTGGTGAAGACTTTGCGCAGTGCTCCAAATCTCCCAATACAGGATCTTAGGAAAAAATTAATGCAACGCTGGACAGAAATAAATGTTGTGACATTGCATAAGCTTGTGGAAACGACGCCACAGCGAATGTGTGCTGTAATCAAAGCTAAAGGCGGTCCAACGAACTATTAGTGTGTGACCTTCTTTTTGGCCAGGTAGTGTAGTTTGTAAGGCTGAAAAAAAGACATACTTTCAGTTCAGCCTGTTATCCTGCAAAGTTGAACCAGAGACAAAAAACTGTCTGCATTGTTTTCCACATTTTAGGGGGAAAAATTCCTTCCCAACTTCAAGTACATCGCTCTGCTATCTTTGGCAATCCCATAGAAAGGAATGGAGAGATGGCTCGCATTTACAAAAAGCCTATCCGTCCATTTCAGGGCTCCATGGGGTACAGGGCCCATGTTCTCGTGATCGTGGGTGTCCCAGCAGTAGGATCCGCACTGATCTAATAGTAATCCCTGATTCTTTTAATAGAGGATAACTTTTTCTATCTGGAAAACCCCTTTAAGGCACCTTCCTCAGTGTGCTAGTCTGTTATCTGGTGTACCGAACCTCTGCCTGTTATAAGTCTATGATACCTTGCTTCCTGCGCTGGCCTTAGCTTGTTCTCCATTTGAACTCACTGCTGCTTTCCCAGACCTGGGACTTGATTTACGGATACGCACTGACTTTGCCTACCCTGACCTCAACTTGTTTCCTGACTGACTGCTTGGTGCTTCACACCGGTGTCTCTGCCCACCATGGATCAGCTGCCAACTACAACGGGACTATGCCAACTGTAGCGGGCTGGTTGGTTCCCTGCAGCAAAGGCCAGATCGCTGTACAGGGGTGATAGGGTGAAAACAAGGGAACTGCCAGGACAATGCCCTTAGGTTTAACCTTAAAGGGATTCTGTCACCAAGTTTTGGGCTATAGAGATGCGGACATCGCGAGATTACGGCAATCTATCGGCTGGGCTCCTTCACAGGCGGGCGTGGCTGGGCTCCAGGAAGGTTCGTACAGCCCCTTGGGCATCTACAAGACTAATCTACATCTCTCTAAAATCATTTTTTAAAGGAAATAAAATCACACAGCCCTATAGGACAGGTATATTGCGGACATGCTAGCGGCGATCTAGCCGTGCATGTCCGCATCTCTATAGCCCAAAACTTGGTGACAGAATCCCTTTAAGTAAATTGGTTAGTAGGCACAGTGAGTCCACGCATACTGTCTGTAAAAACAGGATTGTGTAAGGTGAAAATTGTGGCATTTCACCTGAGATACGATGATGTTTTGGGTCCACAACAGTTAGGGCACTGCAGGGCAACTGACAGTGGAGTATATACGGTTGTAAGTACAGTCGTGGCCAAAAGTTTTGAGAATCACATAAATATTGGAAATTGGAAAAGTTGCTGCTTAAGTTTTTATAATAGCAATTTGCATATACTCCAGAATGTTATGAAGAGTGATCAGATGAATTGCATAGTCCTTCTTTGCCATGAAAATTAACTTAATCCCCAAAAAAAACTTTCCACTGCATTTCATTGCTGTCATTAAAGGACCTGCTGAGATCATTTCAGTAATTGTCTTGTTAACTCAGGTGAGAATGTTGACGAGCACAAGGCTGGAGATCATTATGTCAGGCTGATTGGGTTAAAATGGCAGACATGACATGTTAAAAGGAGGGTTATGCTTGAAATCATTGTTTTTCCATTGTTAACCATGGTGACCTGCAAAGAAACGCGTGCAGCCATCATTGCGTTGCATAAAAATGGCTTCACAGGTAAGGATATTGTGGCTACTAAGATTGCACCTCAATCAACAATTTATAGGATCATCAAGAACTTCAAGGAAAGAGGTTCAATTCTTGTTAAGAAGGCTTCAGGGTGTCCAAGAAAATCCAGCAAGCGCCAGGATCGTCTCCTAAAGAGGATTCAGCTGCGGGATCGGAGTGCCACCAGTGCAGAGCTTGCTCAGGAATGGCAGCAGGCAGGTGTGAGCGCATCTGCACGCACAGTGAGGCGAAGACTTTTGGAAGATAGCCTGGTGTCAAGAAGGCCAGCAAAGAAGACACTTCTCTCCAAAAAAAACATCAGGGACAGATTGATCTTCTGCAGAAAGTATGGTGATGGACTGCTGAGGACTGGGGCAAAGTCATATTCTCTGATGAAGGCTCTTTCCGATTGTTTGGGGCATCTGGAAAAAGGCTTGTCCGGAGAAGAAAAGGTGAGCGTTACCATCAGTCCTGTGTCATGCCAACAGTAAAGCATCCTGAGACCATTCATGTGTGGGGTTGCTTCTCATCCAAGGGAGTGGGCTCACTCCCAATTTTGCCCAAAAACACAGCCATGAATAAAGAATGGTACCAAAACACCCTCCAACAGCAACTTCTTCCAACAATCCAACAACAGTTTGGTGAAGAACAATGCATTTTCCAGCACGATGGAGCACCGTGCCATAAGGCAAAAGTGATAACGAAGTGGCTCGGGGACCAAAACGTTGACATTTTGGGTCCATGGCCTGGAAACTCCCCAGATCTTAATCCCATTGAGAACTTGTGGTCAATCCTCACAAGGCGGGTGGACAAACAAAACCCACTAATTCTGACAAACTCCAAGAAGTGATTATGAAAGAATGGGTTGCTATCAGTCAGGAATTGGCCCAGAAGTTGATTGAGAGCATGCCCAGTCGAATTGCAGAGGTCCTGAAAAAGAAGGGCCAACACTGCAAATACTGACTCTTTGCATAAATGTCATGTAATTGTCGATAAAAGCCTTTGAAACGTATGAAGTGCGTGTAATTATATTTCACTACATCACAGAAACAACTGAAACAAAGATCTAAAAGCAGTTTAGCAGCAAACTTTGTGAAAACTAATATTTTTGTCATTCTCAAAACTTTTGGCCACGACTGTACAGAGAGAGGACACAAGGGCTTACAATGTACAAGGGAAGGGAGGCGGTCACCAAAATTATTGTTTGTGAGCAGCAGATTGTGCTGTCTAAACAGCGATCTGCTGCCGGCAAACAAAGATTCTGTATGTGGACAAGTGATGTCATTAGCAATCACTCTTCCCAATGTTGTGGAGGAGATCATGCAGCGGTGTCTTTCACTGATGAGCAGGCGATTGTCAAGAAAGAAAGCTTCCATCCTGACAATCGCTTCCTATAAGTATCTCACAGAAGTCAGTACACCCCTCACATTTTTGTAAATATTTTATTATATCTTTTCATAGGACAAGACTGAAGGTACACTGACACTTTGATAAAATGTAAAGTAGTCAGTGTACAGCTTGTATAACAGTGTAAATTTGGTGTGCCCTCAAAATAACTAAACACACAGCCATTAATGTCTAAACTGCTGGCAACAAAAGTGCACCCCTAAATGGCCAAATTGTGCCCAAAGTGTCAATATTTTGTGTGGCCACTGAAGGGGTATATGTAACTCCATTTTGTGTATTGTGATAATATCTTGGTCAATGCACTGTTTCAAGTTCCCCCTCTGTGGAATTTAGGAAACTTCCTGTCCTTGGACAGTTTCTATAGACCCTTAAATTCTTTAGTTAAAACAGTCACACCTTATAAGGTCATCCCGGCTTAATGCATACTAAGCATATACCGTATTTATCGGCGTATAACACGCACTGGCGTATAACACGCACCCTTCATTTTAAGGGAAATTTCAGGAAAAAAAAATTAATTTCAAATTGTACTGCTATGGGGTGGGGGGATCTGTGGATGGAACTGTTATGGGGGGGATCTGTGGATGACACTGCTATATGTCATCCACAGATCCCCCTCATAACAGTGTCCATTTCAAATTGTACTGCTATGGGGTGGGGGGATCTGTGGATGGAACTGTTATGGGGGGGATCTGTGGATGACACTGCTATGTGTCATCCACAGATCCCCCTCATAACAGTGTCCCCCAATACACCGGGCCTCTGCTCACCGAAGTATTTATAAACGTGAATCCTTATCCTGTTATTAAGCTGCCCTCTCCCATTTTCCCATGTTCCCCTGTATCCCCACAGCACTTACGATTCACACGCTTCCATAGCAGGCAGAGCGGATAGCACCAGTAACGTCACTCACTGACGTCGCGCGTCTGCTCCGCCTGCTTCATTCATAAAGGGGGCGGAGCAGGCGCTCAACGTCAGTGAGTGACGTTACTGCTGCCGTCCGCTCTGCCTGCTATTGAAGCTTAAGTAAGTGCTATGGGGATACAGGGGAACATGGGAACATGGGAGAGGGCAGCGTTAGTTCAACTTAATAACAGGATAAGGATTCACGTTTATAAATACTTTGGTGAGCGGCGGGGCCCGGTGTAAGAGTACAGTGACTGCACCGGGCCCCGCCCCTAGTTACGGACTCCAGCCCCTCCTCTCTCCCGGCTCATACAGCGCAATGAATATCGGCGTATAACACGCATACATGATTTGCCCCCTATTTTCAGGGGGAAAAAGTGCGTGTTATACGCCGATAAATACGGTATGTGTCTACACCTGATTGGTTAATGATGTTACTATGTAAATTATACTCTTTGCTTCTTTAAAAGGCTGAACTAAGGGGTAATAAAATTAGAGTGAATTTGAACAAGACACGTGTTTGGTGTTAAATCTGATTCATTCTCCTGGCACCAGAAAAGACTTAATTCAAGCTGACCACCGAACATCTGGTATTAGGAATACCATAAGCAAGGGTCTAAATTGCCTAACAGCTTTGGGGGCTCGTGTCCGGAATCGAGAGGGTCATCCTAGGGTCCGGTGAGAAAGACATCAATTTTGTCCTCCGTCTGATCCGAGGGCACTAGCCACGTCTCGACCCAAGTAAGTTGAACCATCTATTTAAGATTTCGGTAGGTCGCTGTGTCAGGGACACAGACAAAGGCTCAGGGAGCCTAAGGTAATTAAAAGGGACTCCGGGAGTCCACATCACCACAGATAAGTGCACTAAGAAATACTGTTCAGGGAACAGAATGTTATAAGCTTGGATTAACTCTTATATATACACTCACCTAAAGAATTATTAGGAACACCATACTAATACGGTGTTGGACCCCCTTTTGCCTTCAGAACTGCCTTAATTCTACGTGGCATTGATTCAACAAGGTGCTGATAGCATTCTTTAGAAATGTTGGCCCATATTGATAGGATAGCATCTTGCAGTTGATGGAGATTTGAGGGATGCACATCCAGGGCACGAAGCTCCCGTCCCACCACATCCCAAAGATACTCTATTGTGTTGAGATCTGCTGACTGTGGGGGCCATTTTAGTACAGTGAACTCATTGTCATGTTCAAGAAACCAGTTTGAAATGATTCGAGCTTTGTGACATGGTGCATTATCCTGCTGGAAGTAGCCATCAGAGGATGGATACATGTTCTCATTCTGTTTACGCCAAATTTGGACTCTACCATTTGAATGTCTCAACAGAAATCGAGACTCATCAGACCAGGCAACATTTTTCCAGTCTTCAACAGTCCAATTTTGGTGAGCTCGTGCAAATTGTATCTTTTTTTTCCTATTTGTAGTGGAGATGAGTGGTACCCGGTGGGGTCTTGTGCTGTTGTAGCCCATCCGCCTCAAGGTTGTGCGTGTTGTGGCTTCACAAATTCTTTGCTGCATACCTCGGTTGTAACGAGTGGTTATTTCAGTCAACGTTGCTCTTCTATCAGCTTGAATCAGTCGGCCCATTCTCCTCTGACCTCTAGCATCCACAAGGCATTTTTGCCCACAGAACTGCCGCATACTGGATTTTTCCCTTTTCACACCATTCTTTGTAAACCCTAGAAATGGTTGTGCGTGAAAATCCCAGTAACTGAGCAGATTGTGAAATACTCAGACCGGCCCGTCTGGCACCAACAACCATGCCACGCTCAAAATTGCTTAAATCACCTTTCTTTCCCATTCTGACATTCAGTTTGGAGTTCAGGATATTGTCTTGACCAGGACCACCCCCCTAAATGCATTGAAGCAACTGCCGTGTGATTGGTTGACTAGATAATTGCATTAATGAGAAATAGAACAGGTGTTCCTAATAATTCTTTAGGTGAGTGTATATATAGTATAAGTATTTTAGAAGTGATAAGATTGTTTGTGTGAGATACTGACCGGGTGGTAAGTGTACGGTCACATCCCACTGTTATTGTCAAATTGATGTATTTTGGGTTAACTACTGTTAGGCCTCATGCACACGACCGTTGTGTGCACCCGTGGCCGTTGTTCCGTTTTCCGTGATTTTCTGCGGACCCATTAACTTTCAATGGGTCCGTTGAAAACTCGGAAAATGCACCGTTTGTCATCCGCCTCCGTGATCCGTGTATCCTGTCCGTCAAAAAAATATATATCCTGTCCTATTTTTTTGACGGACAACGGTTCACGGACCCATTCAAGTCAATGGGTCCGTGAAAAAACACGGATGCACACAAGATTGGCATCCATGTCCGTGATCCGTGTCCGTAGGCTACTTTCATACAGGGAGTGCAGAATTATTAGGCAAGTTGTATTTTTGAGGATTAATTTTATTATTGAACAACAACCATGTTCTCAATGAACCCAAAAAACTCATTAATATCAAAGCTGAATATTTTTGGAAGTAGTTTTTAGTTTGTTTTTAGTTTTAGCTATTTTAGGGGGATATCTGTGTGTGCAGGTGACTATTACTGTGCATAATTATTAGGCAACTTAACAAAAAACAAATATATACCCATTTCAATTATTTATTTTTACCAGTGAAACCAATATAACATCTCAACATTCACAAATATACATTTCTGACATTCAAAAACAAAACAAAATCAAATCAGTGACCAATATAGCCACCTTTCTTTGCAAGGACACTCAAAAGCCTGCCATCCATGGATTCTGTCAGTGTTTTGATCTGTTCACCATCAACATTGCGTGCAGCAGCAACCACAGCCTCCCAGACACTGTTCAGAGAGGTGTACTGTTTTCCCTCCATGTAAATCTCACATTTGATGATGGACCACAGGTTCTCAATGGGGTTCAGATCAGGTGAACAAGGAGGCCATGTCATTAGATTTTCTTCTTTTATACCCTTTCTTGCCAGCCACGCTGTGGAGTACTTGGACGCGTGTGATGGAGCATTGTCCTGCATGAAAATCATGTTTTTCTTGAAGGATGCAGACTTCTTCCTGTACCACTGCTTGAAGAAGGTGTCTTCCAGAAACTGTCAGTAGGACTGGGAGTTGAGCTTGACTCCATCCTCAACCCGAAAAGGCCCCACAAGCTCATCTTTGATGATACCAGCCCAAACCAGTACTCCACCTCCACCTTGCTGGCGTCTGAGTCGGACTGGAGCTCTCTGCCCTTTACCAATCCAGCCACGGGCCCATCAAGACTCACTCTTATTTCATCAGTCCATAAAACCTTAGAAAAATCAGTCTTGAGATATTTCTTGGCCCAGTCTTGACGTTTCAGCTTGTGTGTCTTGTTCAGTGGTGGTCGTCTTTCAGCCTTTCTTACCTTGGCCATGTCTCTGAGTATTGCACACCTTGTGCTTTTGGGCACTCCAGTGATGTTGCAGCTCTGAAATATGGCCAAACTGGTGGCAAGTGGCATCTTGGCAGCTGCACGCTTGACTTTTCTCAGTTCATGGGCAGTTATTTTGCGCCTTGGTTTTTCCACACGCTTCTTGCGACCCTGTTGACTATTTTGAATGAAACGCTTGATTGTTCGATGATCACGCTTCAGAAGCTTTGCAATTTTAAGAGTGCTGCATCCCTCTGCAAGATATCTCACTATTTCTGACTTTTCTGAGCCTGTCAAGGCCTTCTTTTGCCAAAGGAAAGGAAGTTACCTAATAATTATGCACACCTAATATAGGGAGTTGATGTCATTAGACCACACCCCTTCTCATTACAGAGATGCACATCACCAAATATGCTTAATTGGTAGTAGGCTTTCGAGCCTATACAGCTTGGAGTAAGACAACATGCATAAAGAGGATGATGTGGTCAAAATACTCATTTGCCTAATAATTCTGCACGCAGTGTACAGACGGATCCGAAGATCCGTCTGCATAAAAGCTTTTTCAGAGCTGAGTTTTCACTTCGTGAAAACTCAAATCCGACAGTATATTCTAACACAGAGGCGTTCCCATAGTGATGGGGACGCTTCTAGTTAGAATATACTACGAACTGTGTACATGACTTCCCCCTGCTGCCTGGCAGCACCCGATCTCTTACGGGGGGCTGTGATACGCACAATTAACCCCTCAGGTGCTGCACCTGAAGGGGTTAATTGTGCGTATCATAGCCCCCTGTAAGAGATCAGGGGCTGCCAGGCAGCAGGGGGAAGACCCCCCTCCCTCCCTAGTTTTAATTTCATTGGTGGCCAGTGCGGCCCCCCCGCCCCGCTCCCTCTATTATATTAATATCATTGGTGGCACAGTGTGCGGCCCCCCCGGCCCCCCCTCCCTCTATTGTATTAATATCATTGGTGGCACAGTGTGCGGCCCCCCCCCCCGGCCCCCCTCCCTCTATTTTATTAATATCATTGGTGGCACAGTGTGCGGCCCCCCCCCGGACCCCCCTCCCTTCCTTTATTGTATTATCATTGGTAGCCAGTGTGCGCCCCCTCCTTCTATTGTATTAATATCATTGGTGGCACAGTGTGCGGCCCCCCCTCCCTCTATTGTATTAATATCATTGGTGGCACAGTGTGCGGCCCCCCTCCCTCCCTTTATTGTATTATCATTGGTAGCCAGTGTGCGGCCCCCCCGGCCCCCTCTCCCTCCCTTTATTGTATTATCATTGGTGGCCAGTGTGCGCCCCCCCCGGCCCCCCCCTCTATTGTATTAGTATCATTGGTGGCCAGTATGCGGCCTCCCCTCTCCCCCCCCCTAATACTTAGCAATATTAGAAGCATCATACTTACCTGCTGCGCTGTCTGTGACCGGCCGGGAGCTCCTCCTACTGGTAAGTGACAGATCATTAAGCAATGCGCCGCACAGACCTGTCACTTACCAGTAGGATGAGCTCCCGGCCGGTCACAGACAGCGCAGCAGGTAAGTATGATGCTTCTAATATTGCTAAGTAACCATGGCAACCAGGACTGCAGTAGCGTCCTGGTTGCCATGGTTACCGATCGGAGCCCCAGCGATTAAACTGGGACTCCGATTGGACCTCTCCGCTGCCACCAATGATCGGAGGGGGGGGGGAGAGTGGAGGCCGCATAATAGTATTTATCATATGGATATGGTCAAAGGACTATGTCTAGGTGATAAGACAGCCTGGCCGCATTTCGATGCTGATCCTTCCTGGGACATGGAGTACATGTCCAGGGGAGGAGAACAGTAGCTGGAAATAGCCCCCCACTGGTATGATGCAGGTAATAGAAAAAAGAATAAGAATCTAAAAGGTCCCAAAAATGATTGGACTCTACATGAAATAGAACAGGAGGTAGGCACAAAGAAGAGAAGTCAGAAACCCCCTCCACCCTATAATAAATCCACCCCCACGGCACCTCTATACCCTGTTCTGACCCCAGATGAAGAAGATGCCGCAATAGCAGCCATACCATTAAAATTAGAAGAAAAATACCGACCCCCCACGCCAACATTTGGAAACATAATGGAGCGCGGTCTAATTACTGGCACACCGCATACTAGTTATAAGACACGCAGTACAAGTACAAGTAAAAGAGAGATGACAAAATGGAAAGATTCAGACTCCAGCACTCACTTTTTTGAAGTGTCAATTCTCCGTCTTTATTTAGCAATTGTGCACAGACAATACAGGACTCAAATTCTCTCTGATGTAGGCTGTTGACGCGTTTCGAAAGGTTCTTATTCGTAAAAGAGAGATGAGTCAGAAGAGGAAGAATCAAAAGAGGGAGTCCAAGTAATCGCTCCCTTTCTGACAGTAGGACACCACTTAGTAAAAAATCCCATAGAAATAGAGGATCTCAACAAAATTATTAAATATTGTCCCAAACCTTCCATAGCCCCACTGGGGACTATTACATACCTAAATAAAGCCTGTAAAGGGAGGAACTATACACAGGAAGATTTAAGGCTTATCCTGGATGGTATTATAGGCACACACACACAACATGGGATTGGGAGCAGGTCAAATCCATATCTACTATTATACAACGTGTTGATGCTCCAGATTATATATGTAACACAGAAGAGGGTCAGAAAAAAATATGGAAAGAGATAGAGGAACATATGAATGAGGTATTCAAACAAAAATCTTCCTTGCCCGTAGCAGTGGCCTGCAAACAGAAATCTGCTGAAACAGTCACTGAATTCTGGAAAAGATTCATGGACTGCTGGAAGACTGAGGCGGGGCTATCTGTGCGTGACAATGATAGTTTGATTATCTCCACATTTGTGAACAATTGTCAGACAAATTGATCTTAACTGTGAAACAAAATGTGTCCTCTTGGACCTCAGATACAACTGACGATTTTGAGAAACATCTCTTTGAAAAGGAAGCAGCAGGATGCTTTGAGATAAGGAAAACAACATCCCCCACACACGCATATACTAGTAGAGGCAGGGGTAGAGGAGGAAGGAAGGGTGGAAATAACAGCAGACCCTACAATGGAAGACATGACTCATTGCCAAATAATTGTTGTTATAACTGTGGAAAGGAAGGACATTGGGCACGGCAATGCCGTGCACCAAGGAGGGGTGGGGGAGGTCAGGACTACAACACACAGAGACCTGACACTCAGTCACAAAACAATCAAACAAGCCAGATAAACCAAAGACGAGGTTCACAGAGTCAGCCCAGATTCCCATTAGATTGGCCCCAGCAACAATCATACTGAGGATGCCCGGAGGGACAAAACCCAACTTTCACACAGGTCACAACACATTGGAAGGACACACCAGTAATTCTACTTAGAATAGGAGGAAGGAAAGTGGGATTTATGGTAGACAGTGAAGCTACTTCTAGTGTGTTAAACAGCTCAATGTACAAGGGGCCTTTAAGGAAGTGTGAGCCTTCTATGGGAATAAATGGGGTACTGACAAGGACATACAGAACAGATTCCTTACCATTAGAAACCATTGATAGGGAATACATTACAGATCATGCTTTTAGCATCATACCTGAATGTCCTGTGAGCCTTCTGGGAAGAGACTTGTTCATTAAGTTAGAATTGCAAATCACTGTTGAGAGCAATGGCATCAGTGTATACTCTGATGCTTTGCCCATAATAACCCCCACACCTTTGATCTTTACAAACTTACAAGATCACTCAGAATTAGAGGATACAAACCCATCATTATGGGCAAAGGGGGACTATGACACAGGATTCATTGACTACAAACAATACAAAGCAACCATCAAAGAAGGCAGTACACCTTTATATCAGAAACAATACCCACTGTCAAAAGAGAAACTTGATGGACTTAGGCCAATGATAGAAGAATTCCTACAAAAGGGAATCCTGGAAGAGGTGATTTCACCCTACAGCACGCCCGTGAATCCAGTGACAAAGGCAGATGGTACTACCCGCTTTGTACAGGATTTAAGGGCAATAAATAATATCATTGTGCCTATTGCTCCTATTGTCCCAGTTGTCACCTCACTTCTTTCTGCAATTCCTGCAGATGCTGTCTATTTTAGTGTGATAGATCTGAAGAATGCTTTCTTCTCTATCCGAGTTGATAAGGCAACCAGACTACTTTTTGCTTTTTCCTTTGACGGACGTCAACTGACCTGGTGCAGAATGCCCCAGGGATATGCTAATTCACCTGTAGTGTACAGCATAGTCCTCCAAGCCACGTTAAAACCATGGTACCCCCCCTCCCCCAAGGTTCTGTGCTGCTGCAATATGTCGATGATCTGTTACTGTGTAGCATGTCAGCGGAGGCCAGCATTCAGGATGGTTTATCACTGTTACAATCGTTGTCAGGATGTAGTCACAAAGTGGCACTTAAGAAAATGCAATGGTGTAAAATGCAGGTTGAATACTTGGGCTTTGTCCTCACAAAAGGTTAAAGGAGAATCAGCACAGAAAGAGTCCAGTCTATTGCGGGTCTGGTCACCCCGCACACCAAGAAAGAAATGTTATCTTTTCTTGGTATGATAAACTACTGTAGACAATGGATTCCTGATTGCTCCTATTATGACAATGTTTTGAGGCAAGCCACTCTGGACGAAAATCCAGATTTGATTAAATGGTCTTCTGAAATGTACAATGCATTTGATTATCTGAAATGTTCACTCATGTCGAGTCCAGGGCTGCGCCTCCCTGACTATAATATGCCCTTCCACATGTTTGCACGCCAAAATTGTAAAACCATGGCGGGGGTACTGACACAAGAACACGGAGGCAAGTTGCGTCCTTGTGCGTTTTTTTCAAAGGTTATGCCCACCTCTGTTCAGGGGATGCCGGCATGTCTGCGTTCCCTTGCAGCCTGTGCAATGATGGTAGAATTAGCAACTACTTTCACCCTGGGACATTTAACCTTCTTGCACACTACACATGATGTTGTAGGCTTGCTCAGAGGTGTACATACACAACACATGTCAGCGCAAAGATTATCTGGATATGAGATCCTGTTGCTCAGTAACCCCTCACTCCAGATTAAATATGCATCCAACATTACAGGACCAGCACCTATTTTGAATGCATTACTAGGGCTGAATGGAACAGAAGATGTCCTTCCTGACACACATGATTGCCTACAGGTGCTCAATCATGAGACGTCACCCAGGGCTGACTTATCAACTGTTCCCATACCTGACGCACTAGAAGTCTTTGTTGATGGATCATGTTCTCGTCCCACTGACACTATATTCTGTGCAGCATATGCTATTGTCATGCTGCCAGATATAGTCTTGGAAACAAGCCCAATTCCCATCCAGTCTGCACAGGCAGCTGAACTCATTGCACTCACAAGGGCTTGCATACTACACACCAATAAACCTGTCACTATTTACACAGACAGCAGATATGCTCATGGTGTAGTATGGGATCATGGAATGATTTGGCAGAGGAGAGGATTCACTGCAGCAGATGGTAAGAGAATCTCACATGCACACAGGGCCGTCTTTAATATTGATTGGACCCTGGGCAAGAATTTACTTGGGTCCCCTGGATCCCGCGCCCCCCCCCCCCCCCGCACTTTGCTGTACTTGCTATACAGCAGCACTTACCTGTCACGTCCAGGGCCTCCAGGTGACGTCTCCTCTCTGTCATCATCTTCTCTGTAGATCTTCTCTCTCATCATCTTCTCCACTCGGTCTGGACAACTTCTCTCAGCCGCCTCGTCTCTGCAGAGTGTGACACACAGACATCTTAGCTTCCTCACATTCTATCATTATCCCCCAACTGGAGTCCCCACAGTGTTATCCTGCTGCTTGCTGTGCCCCCCCCCCCCCCCCAGGGGTGTAGCTATAGGGGGTGCAGAGGTAGCAGTCGCTACCGGGCCCAGGAGCATGAAGGGGCCCAAAGACACTTGTGCCGCATAAGAAGACACACAAAGCACTGAGGGAAGGGGGGCCCAAGCTGAACTCTTGCACTGAAGCCCATGAGCCTTTAGTTACGCCCCTGCCCCCAAATACTATCCTGAAGAAACATTACTGCCCCCCCTAGTAATAGTGCTCCTCATAGTCCCACCAATAGTAATTCCCTTCTAGAATGCCCTCATTAGTAACACTGCCCCAACCATGGTAATGCTCCTCAACAATGCCCCCATTATTAGAAGAGCCCTCCCATATTAATAATACCCTCACAGAGTCCCCAGTAGAAATAAGGCCCCCTATTGTTCCCCCAGTGGTAATAAAGCTCTCTACAGACCCCTCAGTAGTAATAAAGCCCCCATAGTGCGCTTAGTAGAAAAAAGGCGGATCTATAAGACCCTCCTATAGAGCCCCCAGTAGTAATAAGACCGCCTATAATGTCCCCTGGATCTGCAGTGCCCCTTGCAGTTATAATCCTCCCTCCACCATACAGTCCCATGTAAATAACATCACCTCCTCCCCAGCCGCCTCCAACGCACAATCCCATGTAAACATCACCCCCTAAGGCTACTTTCACATTTGCGTTCATGCGGATCTGTCCTGTACTTGTACAGGACGGATCCGCACCGATAATACAAACGAATGCATCCGTTCAGGACCGATTCGTTTGTATTAGATTAGAATTTCTAAGTCCCAATACGGATCCGTCCTGACTTACATTGAAAGTCAATGGGGGACGGATCCGTTTACAATTGCACCATTTTGTGTCAATGCAAAGGGATCCGTCCCCATTTACATACATTGTAAGTCAGGACGGATCCGTTTGGCTCCGCAAGGCCATGCGGACACAAAAATGCTGCTTGCAGCATTTTGGGGTCCGCCTCCAAAACGGAACGGGGGGCTGTACGGAGCCAAACAAATGCATTCTGAATGGATCCGCATCCATTCAGAATGCATTGGGGTTAAACTGATGCATTTGGGGCTGCTTGTGAGAGCCTTGAAATGAATCTCACAAGCGGATCCCCAAACGCAAGTGTGAACATAGCCTAAACATTAAGTCCCGTGTACATAAACATCATTCCCCCCACCATCCACTTTCAACATACAGTCCCATGTAAATAACATCACTCCCTCCCCCAGCCACCTCAAGCACACAGTTCCATGTCAATAACATCCCTCCCTTCAGCCCTAACATACATCCCAGTTAAATAACTACAAATCCCAGCATTGCTCTGCCTCTCCCTTCACTTACCTCTCCATTCCTCATATACAGACATCAGCATTAGGCTCCTTCTCCTCTTCACTCCGGTCCAATCCTGCACTGGTCACATGATGGTGACATCATCCAGGTCATCCTATCACAGCCTGTTTTGCTGATCACATGACCTGTGATGTCACCACAGGTCCTTCACCTGTATTAGATTCAATTGTATTGCCGTTCTGTGTACGGCAATACAGTTGTATCTAGCAGGCAGGCAGGACATTCGGGGCCTGGGACAAAACATCAGGGGCCCAGGCCCCGAATGTTTTAACCTAGCGACGCAGTCACTAGTGAATATGGGAGTCGGGAAACGGAGCTCCCTTGGGCCCCCAGGAGCAACTGGGACCGGGGCAGCTGCACCTTTTGCCCTGTGGCAAAGACGGCCCTGCATGCACAGCTAGTCACGGACCTCTTGGCTGCAATGAGATTGCCTTCAGACCTAGCTATAGTACATTGCAGGGCACACACAAATGGAAAAGACAGAATTTCAAGAGGAAATGCACTTGCAGATAGTGTAGCTAAAGACACAGCCAAGAGAAACCCAAATAGAACGAATCATGACAATTGGGAAATGGCAGTTCTACACCCACCCTCACCTGATTTGACACACATGCTAACAGACCTACAAAGGTATGCCACTGAAACAGAGGAAAAGGATTGGGGGCATCCAATTTTGCAGAAAAATCCAAAGTCTGGATTGATCTGCAAGGAGGGGAAGCCATGTATACCTCAGCATAGTGCATCCATCTTCATTGTACACTTTCACGGGGTAGGACACAACAGCATACAAACTACCCACATGTTGTTGAGCCAAAGTTTTTACATCACTGATAGCAAACAGCTAGTCACAGACTACATACACAGATGTATTACGTGCTTGAGAAACAACCCTAACAACCCACTGAAAATACCACACCAACACCTTGACTACCCCACTACACCATTCACCCACTTGCAGGTGGATTACACGCATATACCTAAAATAAAAGGGAAACAAGAGTATGCATTAGTGATAGTGGACATGTTCTCAAGGTGGCCAGAAGTCTTTCCTACAAAGGCAGAAGATGCTAAAACTACAGCCAAACTCAGCAAATCCCAAGGTGGGGCAGTCCTCTGGTTATTGAGTCAGACCAGGGGCCACCCTTCACCTCAAAACTTAACAAGGATATAGCCAGACTGTTACAGGTGGAATGGAAATTTCATATTCCATACCACCCACAAAGCTCAGGCATTGTGGAAAGAATGAATAGGACAGTTAAAGACAAACTCAGGAAGGCCACTGCTGGTACATTTGAAAAATGGAAACAAATCCTACCCATAATACTTGCAGAAATTAGAATGACGCCTAATAAGAAGTTAGGGATGTCACCATTTGAAATTCTAATGGGTAGGCCTTTCCCCACACCATGGGCAAAACGCCCCCTGGTAGTGCAAGAAGAGGACTTGGACCTGATCAGAGAGGAGTATGTTACTAATCTGATCAAGGTCCTCAGTAAAACTGAAGAAAAAGTTGCTTGTAAGTCTCCTTCTCTTTCACAGGAACCAACCCATCCATTCCGGGTAGGCGACCAGGTGATGATCAAGATCTTAAAGAAAGGAAAGGAACCAGGAAGCTTCACCTACGGACCACCCACCGAAGTAGTCGCGATCACCAGAACAGCAGTCCTCACTGAACAGTCACCCACGTGGATCCACGCCACAAGGATTAAGTTGGTGAAGAAAAGAGAGGTATTAACGGAGGCAGACAGCCTTGACCTCGAAAAAGATACAGGCAGACAGCCTTGACCCCCAACGAGATGACGCAGTCGGGAAATTCCTCGAGATGGCTGAGATGCAGTGCCTTAATAATTGCAATTTTGTGTCTCCTACTCACTGTCCCACGGCTGTGAAACAGACAGACATACCTGAAAACGGAATGCAGGGGCAGGGCCGTCTTTACCAAGGGGCAAAAGGGGCAGCTGCCCCGGGCCCAGTTGCTCCTGGGGGGCCCAAGGCAGCTGTCTCTTGAGCCCTGCTAGCCACTGCCCCGGGTGTCAGGCTGTCAGCTACACAGGGGGTGCTGCCATGCCTGCCGGCACTCCAGCCAGCGTACTGTGTCTGTGAGAGCTGTGATCTAGGACCTTAGATGACATCATCACCATGTGACCAGTAACCTAGCAATATTACTGGTCACATGGCTATGAGGTCATCACAGGTCCTACCAAGAGTGTTGTGACAGAAGTTTGTGGAGCTTTTTTGTGTGAAGATTACATCAGAAAAAGGTGACAGGGGCTGTTATGCTAATATACTGTAAACTACTGTATAGTGGGGTGCTGTATATTGTGGGGGGCCTGTATACTGTGGGGGGCTGTATACTGTGGGGGGCTGTATACTGTGTGGGGGGGCTGTATACTGTGTGGGGGCCTGTATACTGTGTGGGGGCCTGTATACTGTGTGGGGGCCTGTATACTGTGGGGGCCCTGTATAGTGTGGGGGGGCCTGTATAGTGTGGGGGGCCTGTATAGTGTGGGGGGCTGTATAGTGTGGGGGGCTGTATACTGTAGACTGTGGGTGCTGTATATTGTGGAGTGCTATACTGCTGTACTGTATACTGTGGGGGGCTGTATACTGTGGGTGCTGTATAGTGTGGAGTGCTATACTGCTGTACTGTATAGTGTGGGGTGCTGTATCGTGTATAGTTTGGGGTGCTGTATACGGTGAGGTGCTATACTGCTCTACTGTATACTGTGAGGTGTTGTATACTGTGGGGTGCTGTATACTGTGGACTTCTATACTGCTCTACTATATACTGTGGGGTACTATATAGTGTGGGGTGCTATACTGCATACTGTGTGGTGCTGTATACTATAGGGTGCTATACTGCATACTGTGGGTTGCTGTATACAATAGGGTGCTATACTGCATACTGTGGGGTGCTGGGGTGCACTGTAACGCTAGGGTGAGCCGAGCCCCGGTCTCCTTACTGCAGAGCGGTGCCCACTTCCAGCCTGAGCCCAGCTGCCCAGAGCACTGATCCTGAGCCGCTGGAGTCTTCAGAACTGGAAGTATTTACAGTCATTCACTGTACTCTACCAGGTGTGTGGATTTTTTGTGTGTGTTGTGGTGGAGGGCGTGATTGCATGCTAAGGTGTGGGAAGGTGGGATCCAGGGGGCCCAAGTAAATTTTTGCCCAGGGTCCAATCAATATTAAAGACGGCCCTGTGCAGGGGGGAAGACAATCTGTGGAAGACGAAGGAGAACTTATGGCTGTACCTGGCCAAAACTCTGAACTTAACTGATTTCTGTCTCCGAACCACTTTATCCGCATCTAACATTTTGGAGACATGTCTGGTAGCAGTCCCCACCCCGGTAGCTGTATGGACGGGGCTCCTACGTTCCCAATGGAATGACACTGATCTACAAAATGATGATGTTAAATATGGACATGTAAATCCCTATCATGCTTGTTATAACTGTTCTATGATAAAAATAATTACAGGTCTTGTTACAGCAGCAGAAATATGTTATAAGTTTACCTGTGATGAGAAACTATTGCCTCCCTGCATACAAGCAAAAATGCAGAACAAGACTAAGCCAAATATTTGCAACAGAAACGTAAACAGCTGTAAAAAGATAGTATCAGGAAAGAATATGTAATGTAACATTACAAAAACAGTACCATCCCTAGACAAACATGTACCTCTACCAACAGGATGGTGTGGCAAAACCAACCTCGCCACTGGGTTTCGGAGGGACCTGGCTACCAGCCTCTTGCCTCAGGATTATGGCCCATACTAACTTTAAAGGAGAAGACAGACCGGCCGCACAGCTTAAATCTGTCTTTGGAATTGTATTTTATGTTATGTGAGGGTACCCAGATAGCTAATTTTATTGTATTCGTGTAGTCTGAGTGCCATTCACCTAATAATATGCACTCAGACTTGAGCTATCTGGGGATATGTTAAATGTCTGTGTTTACTGTAAGGGTTGTGACATTGCATGTTTAAATGGTGATTTCTGTCCTGTTGTCCCCACATGTGTATTGGCGATTTCCCTTTGTCTTGAGAGATAATTGAATTACTCCTCGGGTGTCTCCAGGGCAGAGAGGAGGAAACCATGATGCATTGTGGGGATGTATTGTGCCTGTTTTATCCTTCATCATGTTGAGGCTGGTGTTTGGGTAACTGATCAACACTGGGGGATTGCTATACGCTGAAGATTTGCTATACTCCCCTGGCTTTACTACTAGCTGTTGTAAGAGCTGTTCCTGCTCTCTGGTTTTAGGAGAGATTCACCCACTGGAGCCTGGAGCCTTGTCGTAGGTCCAGGGTGGGTAGGAGACGGTGAGACCTCAACCAAGCTTCAGCGGTTCGTGGGGTCTGCAGTGCGTACGGTGTCAAGTGGAGTGCTTGGAGTCCTCGGAAAGTACTAGGAGCACTATCAACAGAGGTACCAGGTCGGGGTGCCAGGAGATCCGTTACAGATGGGTATTGGCCTGTGGAAATACTAGTTACACATACATACCGGCCAACATTACAGAGGGACCCTGTACAATAGCTAGGTTGACATTAGCAATGATACCACTATTCCCAGCAATGCAGACACGACACACGAGAGACACTTCCCTACAGCTACCAGAAAATTGTGACTATAATGTGAATCTCCTCTCTAGATCAGAATATATGAGTTTAGGGATATCTATGATAGGGGTACCAGGGTTGGCCATATATAACCACAGGACAATATCAAAACTTGCCTGTTTTATGGTAAAACAGATAAACGTCACTAGTGCAATTCTGCAAGATATGCTGCTGGATATACAATCGTATGAAAAGGCTATCTTGCAGAATAGGGCAACTATTGACTATTTATTGCTCCAACATGGTATAGGATGCTCAGCGTTCCCAGGGATGTGTTGTTTCAATTTATCAGATCACTCCCGTGGAATAAAAGATAAAATAGGCCACTAGAAGAGATGATTAAACATATAAAACAAGATGTTGACCAAGGATGGTGGGACTGGCTTTTTGGCTGGATACCTGACTTTGATCAAATAAGGTATGTTTTAGGAGTGGTACTCGCCGTGGTCGCTGCAATAGTGTGTCTCTGCTGTTGTCTACAGTGTGTGCCCTCCCTTCTTGTCATATGTCAAAAAGTGGCCGAAAGAGGGGTACACTCAACATTCCTCTATACTCCGGTAGAGGTAGAAGAGGCAAACACAACCCCAACAAAGCCTGAGGATTATACTCCTGAAGGGTATATGAAATATCTAAAGGCTTACAAGCAAACTAAGTGAGAAAAGAGAAAGAACCATATAGTATAAGATATATAAAGGTTCTAAGAGGGGATTGAAGGGGTATATGTAACTCCATTTTGTCTGCTTTAACAATGTGTATTGTGATAATATCTTGGTCAATGCACTGTTTCAAGTTCCCCCTCTGTGGAATTTAGGAAACTTCCTGTCCTTGGACAGTTTCTATAGACCCTTAAATTCTTTAGTTAAAACAGTCACACCTTATAAGGTCATCCCGGCTTAATGCATACTAAGCATATATGTGTCTACACCTGATTGGTTAATGATGTTACTATGTAAATTATACTCTTTGCTTCTTTAAAAGGCTGAACTAAGGGGTAATAAAATTAGAGTGAATTTGAACAAGACACGTGTTTGGTGTTAAATCTGATTCATTCTCCTGGCGCCAGAAAAGACTTAATTCAAGCTGACCACCGAAAATCTGGTATTAGGAATACCATAAGCAAGGGTCTAAATTGCCTAACAGCCACCATTATTTTCCAGCACTGACTTAACTCTCTTAGGCATGGAGTTCACTAGAGATTCAACGGTTTCCACTGGAATCCTCTTCCACTCCTCCATGACGACTTCACTGAGCTGGTGGATTTTAGAGACCTTGCGCTCCTCCACCTATCATTTGAGGATGCCCCACAGGTGCATAATACGGTCTAGATCTGGAGAAGTGCTTGGCCAGTCCAGTACCTTTACCCTCAGTTACTTAAGCAAGGCAGTGGTCATCTTGGAGTTGTCTTTGGGGTCGTTATCATGTTGGAAAACTGCCCTGTGGCCCAGTTTCCAAATGGAGGGGATCATGCTCTGCTTCAGTATGTCACAGTACATGTAAGCATTCATGGTTCCGTCAATGAACTGTAGCTCCCCACAGCCGGCAGCACTCATGCAGCCCCAAACCATTACACTCCCACCGCCATGCTTGACTGTAGGCAGGACACACTTGTCTTTGTACTCCTCACCTGGTTGCCGCCACACACGCTTGACACCATCTGAACCAAATAAGTTTATCTTGGTCTCATCAGACTACAGGACATGGTTCCAGTAATCCATGTCCTTAGTCTGCTTGTCTTCAGCAAACTGTTGGCCGGCTTTCTAGTGCATCCTCTTTAGAAGAGGCTTCCTTCTGGGATGACAGCCATGCAGACCAATTTGATGCAGTGTGCGAATACCAAATTTAACACCCCTGCTCCCAATTCACACCTGAGACCTTGTAAGACTAACGAGTCACATGACACCAGGAAGGGAAGGGCTAATTGGGCACAATTTGGCCATTTTCACTTAGGGGTGTACTCACTTTTGTTTCCAGCATTTTAGACAATAATGTCGGTGTGTTGAGTTATTTTGAGGACACAGCATATTTACCCTGTTATACAAGCTGTACACTGACTACTTTACATTCTATTAAAGTGTCATATCTTCAGGGTTGTCCCATGAAAAGAGAGAATAAAATATTGTATTGTACTCACTGAGATACTGTATATTGGGCCATTTGTGCCTTAAGTCACAAATGTAAAGAGGCAGATTGTAGACAGTAGTCGTGGGAGATGATGAGGACATATAGTCAAATTTCTGCTGATTCAATGTTTAGGAAAGAATGGATTCGAGAAATATTTTTGAAGTGGAGGCGTAAGAGGTATTAAAGATGTTCTCCAGCTACACCTCATGTTACTGCTGCTGTAGACATCACCGCTGAGGCCACTGATTGGCCAGGAGCAGTGACGTGCTTGTAGACGGCGCCTCAGACTTGAGTCCTGCAGGGACCAGAAACAGAGGAGAGGGGAGCTCAGCGCTGGAACCGGAGCACTGGTGACATGTGAGCCTTTTTTTTATTCTTTAACCCCTGCACCCTGTCTGTAAAGGGAACCTGTCATCAACTTTCTGCTGACCTTACTGAGGGCAGTATAAAATAGTGACAGAAATGCTGATTTCAGCGGTGTGTCGCTAGTGAGCTAAAAGTAAGTGGTTGCTGAGAACCAGCATCATAATCATTGCAGCTCAGGCCTTGAAAAGAGTCAGATCTACCTGAGAAGAGTCCTGGTTATCCATAATCTCCTGCTCTCCCGACCATCTGCTGATGATTGGCAGTTCTATCCTAGACAGAAAGGGAGATAACTCGGTAGAAGCCTGTCAGTCATCAGCAGGTGGGCAGGGAGAGCAGGAACTGATGGATAACCAGGACTCTTCTCAGGTGGCCGGGACTCTTTTCCAGGTCTAGTCTGCAATGATTGTGATGTTGGTTCTCGGTAACCACTTACTTTTAACTTATAAATGACAGACCGCTGAAATCAACTCACCTGTCTCTACTTTATGCTGCTGTTAGTATGGGCAGCAGACAGTTTATTACAGGTCCCTTTAAGTGCTTGGATATTGATCTTAAATCTATAACAGGCAGCCCCTGATATTAGCTGCTCCGATGCTCTCCCTTGCACGGTGCTGTATAGCGCAGGGCAAGAGCTTTTCTGTTTGTTTTTACACTGCTAGGCAGAGGCTTCCGCTCAGCAGTGTCTTCGGTGACGTCACCGGCTCTGATGGGCGGCCTTTAGCGCTGCCCTAGCCGTTTTACAGTAGCAGTCCGCAACAGTGACCAGCCCTCTTGCATCACGGGTGAGTGTGACGTCACTGTCGCGGCATGCTATTGGCTGCACCCCTTGTCGTTGAATGTTTTAATCTGCGAGACGGGAAGATTTTTAGAATTGGATAACCCCTTTAACATATCTTTATTGCTACACCACCACATTTTAATTAACACTGTATACCATTAATCACACCTCTCTATAAAATCCTTTTAATGGTGCTATGCCCCTGTGTGTCCCTTCATTGTGATTGAATCCCGCCAACAGACCTATCCTAGCTAATCGATCTGAGTTTGTGTGTAAATTACACCCTACCATCTGGGAACTAATCATTACAGGCTTCCTGTCCTCTCATAAAGACGCGACACCACTTCCCTGTGCCCAGAATGTGTAATTCTACACATAGACTTCAACAAAATGGCTACCGCAGTTTCAAAGCAGCGGCGCGGGTCTCCACCTAGCGTTCCCCCTAGTGCAGGAAGCGTCACTTACATGCGACAGTAACAAGCGTCGTATCTGTGAAAACGCTGACGGTAATTATTGTAGTTGTGAACGGGGATGTATGGGGTAGACTAGTGGCAGCGGCGTGTGTTCACCTCCTGTCCGCTCCTCTTTCTCCATCGTGGCTTCTCCTGACCTTGTGCTCTTTATTCTTTGAGGTGACCGTGTTGTGCTCTTATTACAGCGGTGTGGACATCACCTCCCAGAATTTATATTCCTGACCAGAGCCAGGAATTGTAAAACGCACAGTGGCAAGATGTTATCTCCCTGTGTGAACACGGTCAGAGTGCGATGTAAATGTTACGTCACTGGGCCCACCTTAATCTCAGTGCCCCACTTTCATGCATTATGCCGGAGGAGGGCAGTGTTCACACTTGCATTGTGGTTGTATACTGACGCATGGCTTGATCTGTCATATGAGCAATGCTAACCATGAAGTATGGTATGCTGTCTCTATTCTTCCCATCCAATCAGATAGGTCCTGCAAAGAAGAAACGCATGTGTATGAACTGAGCCTTGGAGGAAGCCTGATCACACCATGTGTCCTCATCCATAGCTCGGATACATTGCTTCTGCTTCCAGCTCGCCTTCCAAATGGCAGATAGACAGGATTCCAGATATATAACCATTGCTGACATCCGGTGAAGCCAAGTGATGTAATGGTCAGCGAGGAGTTGTGGACACCCCCTTGTAACCAAATCCCCATTCTTTCGATCTCCCTTTAGTGGACAATCGCAGGATCTACATTAATAAAAGCTCTGATTAAAAAAATCTACCAGCCAAGACACTGGAGCACTGATCACCGTTACACTGTCGGGAGAAGCGTAACAAGCAGCCTCTGCTCAGACGTATAGAGATCGCTGCCTAGAGGGGTCTATTATCCTGTAGATAGGGGATAAGTGTCTCATTGGTGGTGGTCTGACCACTGGATCCCCCGCCAGTCGCTACAACCGGGGACTTGGTACAGCTGACACAATACTTACTGTATCTCCATTGAACTCTATGGGACTGCTGAATGAGGCACGCTCCATTCTAGTGATCGGTGGGGGACCCAGAGGTCAGACCATCACCAGACACTTATCCCTTATCCTGTGGATAGAGGAAAAGTTATTGTAATGGGACAATCCTTTAAATATGACGCATGCTTTCCTGTAAAAGTGGAAGGAGGTGATGCTTTACCGTATGTTTTCCAGTTTAGTGGGTGCAGTCTGTAATGTTGTGACCGACACGGTGTTAGCCATGGTGCAGAATAACAGCTTTGTGCTCTCTCATCAGGTCACTGCAATGGCAGCTCCATCAAATTTGGTTGCAAAGAGTGGACGGCGCTTCAAATGGGCCATTGAGTTCAGCACTGGCGGAACCAGGTATGTTGCCACTTATCTCATTATTGGTGGTATAATAGAGGAACCAACCAGTCTAGGGTATGTGATTGCTGCTTACGGGAAAAAGTGATTGCTGCTCATGATCACTAATATAACTTGTGTATCGTCCGTTCTGAGAACCTCCAGAACCCACAAGACCTACTGATGCCCTACTCAGAGTAAAGCTGCCCCCGCCGTCAGCTGTTCACCAGGTCTAGCTGCGTGCACCTACTGATGCCCTACTCAGAGTAAAGCTGCCCCCACCGTCAGCTGTTTACCAGGTCTAGCTGCGTGCACCTACTGATGCCCTACTCAGAGTAAAGCTGCCCCCGCCGTCAGCTGTTCACCAGGTCTAGCGGCGTGCACCTACTGATGCCCTACTCAGAGTAAAGCTGCCCCCGCCGTCAGCTGTTCACCAGGTCTAGCTGCGTGCACCTACTGATGCCCTACTCAGAGTAAAGCTGCCCCCGCCGTCAGCTGTTCACCAGGTCTAGCTGCGTGCACCTACTGATCCCCTACTCAGAGTAAAGCTGCCCCCGCCGTCAGCTGTTCACCAGGTCTAGCTGCGTGCACCTACTGATGCCCTACTCAGAGTAAAGCTGCCCCCGCCGTCAGCTGTTCACCAGGTCTAGCTGCGTGCACCTACTGATGCCCTACTCAGAGTAAAGCTGCCCCCGCCATCAGCTGTTCACCAGGTCTAGCTGCGTGCACCTACTGATGCCCTACTCAGAGTAAAGCTGCCCCCGCCGTCAGCTGTTCACCAGGTCTAGCTGCGTGCACCTACTGATGCCCTACTCAGAGTAAAGCTGCCCCCGCTGTCAGCTGTTCACCAGGTCTAGCTGCGTGCACCTACTGATGCCCTACTCAGAGTAAAGCTGCCCCCGCCGTCAGCTGTTCACCAGGTCTAGCGGCGTGCACCTACTGATGCCCTACTCAGAGTAAAGCTGCCCCCGCCGTCAGCTGTTCACCAGGTCTAGCTGCGTGCACCTACTGATGCCCTACTCAGAGTAAAGCTGCCCCCGCCGTCAGCTGTTCACCAGGTCTAGCTGCGTGCACCTACTGATGCCCTACTCAGAGTAAAGCTGCCCCCGCCGTCAGCTGTTCACCAGGTCTAGCTGCGTGCACCTACTGATGCCCTATTCAGAGTAAAGCTGCCCCCGCCATCAGCTGTTCACCAGGTCTAGCTGCGTGCACCTACTGATCCCCTACTCAGAGTAAAGCTGCCCCCGCCATCAGCTGTTCACCAGGTCTAGCTGCGTGCACCTACTGATCCCCTACTCAGAGTAAAGCTGCCCCCGCCGTCAGCTGTTCACCAGGTCTAGCTGCGTGCACCTACTGATGCCCTACTCAGAGTAAAGCTGCCCCCGCCGTCAGCTGTTCACCAGGTCTAGCTGCGTGCACCTACTGATGCCCTACTCAGAGTAAAGCTGCCCCCGCCGTCAGCTGTTCACCAGGTCTAGCTGCGTGCACCTACTGATGCCCTACTCAGAGTAAAGCTGCCCCCGCCATCAGCTGTTCACCAGGGTCTAGCTGCGTGCACCTACTGATGCCCTAATCAGAGTAAAGCTGCCCCCGCCGTCAGCTGTTCACCAGGGTCTAGCTGCGTGCACCTACTGATGCCCTACTCAGAGTAAAGCTGCCCCCGCCATCAGCTGTTCACCAGGGTCTAGCTGCGTGCACCTACTGATGCCCTAATCAGAGTAAAGCTGCCCCCGCCGTCAGCTGTTCACCAGGGTCTAGCTGCGTGCACCTACTGATGCCCTAATCAGAGTAAAGCTGCCCCCGCCGTCAGCTGTTCACCAGGTCTAGCTGCGTGCACCTACTGATGCCCTAATCAGAGTAAAGCTGCCCCCGCCGTCAGCTGTTCACCAGGTCTAGCTGCGTGCACCTACTGATGCCCTACTCGGTGCTACTGATCCACACCACCAATTCAAATGTGTGGTCAATCTGTGGAGTCCATCAGAAGCTCTCTGCACTCACATAGGGTGTCCCAAATGGAGGACCCCTGCTTCTTTATCAAGTCAGGGCATAAGGAACCCCTAATAAACTGACATTTGTAAATCTCGTGTCTAAAGATTTGAGCTCCTCTTACAAACCACCATCCATTCTGAAACCTATCTCCACCATCTTCTTTTTGTATCCCCTTCTTTCTCTTGTCAGGGGCCGGGGTGAGAGGAGCGCTCTGCAGGACAGTATGTACCCAGTAGGATATTCTGACAAACAAGTCCCAGACACCAGTGTGCAAGAGTCTGACAGCGACCTTGTGGTGAAGGTAAGGAGATGACCAGGCTTATGTGTCAGATCATTATTTAAAGGGCAAGCTGTCACCTTAGTGACCGATCCGCTCTACCACTATTGGATATAGCACAAACAATACTGTGATATATGTGTAATATGAAGGATTTTAGTAAACATTTATAAATCTGCTCCTCCTGCCCTGTGACTGTTGGCTGCCGTCTACACCTGCAGAATACAGGTATTCTTTGTTAGGCTTCTGTTAGCCAAACGGCACATACAAGAGCCAACCTGTCCCTGTAATGTGCTGACCTTTAGGATCCTTACATGCATACATTTTGTGCAGCCAGACAAAGTGCGTGTATTATTTTAATTTTTTTCTGCAAATGGTGTGTTTCAGGCCCCATGCACACGACCCTATATTTTCCAGCATTCAATCTGCATTTTTTTGTGGATTGGTTGTGGACCCATTCATTTCGGCGGGGCCGCAAAAACAAAAAGCAGACAGCACAACATGTGCTGTCTGCCTCCATATGTCCGTTCTGCCATCCCGTAAAAAAAGATAAAACAAGGATGGGACAGTTCTAAAGTTGAGAGAAAGAAAATGGCGGCATGCACGCGGCCGGTATCCATGTTTTGAGGATCCAAGGTTTGCAGACTGCAAACATACATGGTCGTGTGCATGAGTCCTAAGGCCTCTTTCACAGGGGCGAGTTTTCCGCGCGGGTGCAATGCGTGAGGTGAACGTATTGCACCCGCACTGAATCCGGACCCATTCATTTCTATGGGGCTGTGCACATGAGCGGTGATTTTCACGCATCACTTGTGCATTGCGTGAAAATCGCAGCATGTTCTATATTGTGCGTTTTTCCCGCAACGCAGGCCCCATAGAGGTGAATGGGGCTGCGTGAAAATCGCAAGCAAGTGCAGATGCGGTGCGATTTTTCACGCATGGTTGCTAGGAGATGATCGGGATGGGGACCTGATCATTATTATTTTCCCTTATAACATGGTTTATAAGGGAAAATAATAGCATTCCTGATACAGAATGCTTAGTAAAAAAAATGTAACTCACCTCATCCACTTGTTCGCTCAGCCCGGCTTCTCTTCTGTCTTCTTCTTTGATGACCTGGGAGGAAAAGGACCTTTGGTGACGTCACTGCGCTCATCACATGGTCTGTCACATGATCCATCACCATGGTGATGGATCATGTAATGGACCATGTGATGAGCACAGTGATGTCATCAAAGGTCCTTTACCCAGGTCCTGAAGAAAGAAGAGAAGCCGGGCTGCGCGAACAAGTGGATGAGGTGAGTTACATTATATTTTAAAAAAATGTAACCCCTCCAGCCCTATTGTACTATGCATTTTGTATTCAGAATGCTATTATTTTCCCTTATAACCATGTTATAAGGGAAAATTATAAAATCTACACAACACCTAACCCAAACCCGAACTTCTGTGAAGAAGTTCGGGTCTGGGTACCAAACATGCTGATTTTTCTCACGCGGGTGCAAAACGCATTAAAACGATTTGCACTTGCGCGGAAAAAAAAGCCTGTGCTTCCTGCGTTTTATGTTTCCCCTAGACCTTCAGTGATAAGCTGGAGCTGGCATTTATTTATTTTTAACCATGAAAACACACTAAAAATGTAAAAGTCCAGAAGGTGGCAGCATAAGCCTACAGTATGTGTCGGGCAGCAGAATGGGGTGCAGAGGGGCTTTACCTTTACTAGGAGCATTTGCTGAGGTCTGTTCTTTGTGCAGCGCTGCTGGGACATCGTTATGGGACCAATCAAGCAGCTCCCCATGAACCTCTTCATAATGTATATGGCTGGGAACACAATTTCCATCTTCCCTATTATGATGGTGTGTATGATGGCGTGGCGACCCATACAAGCGCTGCTTGCTATACCTGCCAGTAAGTATTCTTTTCTACAACTGGAGATTTATAATCTGTGTGTTATTAACCTACACTGCTTGAGATTGTTATAGACCAATCGGAAAAGCATACATTTGCCATAATGTGTAGATTCCACACATACTGTATATTTTACACAGGAAGCACTGCCTGTAGGGTAGGTTCCTGACTAGTGAGCGCTGCTCTCCATAGAGGTCATGTTCCTCGGCCGATCATTGTTTGTCTCTGCTTTGAACGTGACGACAGCAATATAAACCATATGTAATACAACGTGTAAAAGAAAAATAAAACCGTCTCATTCTTTTCTTCCTAAGCCTTCAAGCTCCTGGAGAGCTCTGGTCAGCGGTACTTCCAAGGCTTTGTGTATCTCATTGGAAACCTTCTGGGACTTGCATTGGCTGTTTATAAGTGTCAGTCCATGGGACTTCTACCCACGCATGCTTCTGATTGGCTGGCTTTCATTGAACCGCCTGAGGTTAGTCTTCATTGATGAAATGTGCTGTTGGGTCACACTGGTCTTCAAGCTTCACTTGCTTTTTGATGGTGAGAATATAGTTTTAGCTATGCTACCATGTGGCCCTCCAAGCCACAGCCATATCCGGTGACCTTGCCAGAAACTGATCGTCACTGTTAGGCCTGGTTCACATGTGACTGATTAGCTGCAGAATTTCCGTCGTGAATTTTCGCGTGACAACGCTGCAGTGTTGTACAGTACCAGCAAGACGGATGAGAATTTCTGAATTATCATCCACAAGCTACGTTAATATAATGCAGCATGTCAATTCACACAGCGGATTTCCCCCTTTTCAGTGGTAATACAAGCAGAAGCACAGCAAAATCCGCTGCAGAGTTGTCGGTCACGTCGGCCGGGTTCACATCACCGTTTGAGCTTTCCGTTCTGATCCATCAGAAGAACAGAAATATAAAGAAAGAACGGATCCTTTGTTTTAAGCATCAGTTTTGCTCCGTGTCAGTTTGCACTAAAAATAACAGATCCGTCTTTTTTTGAGCATCAGTTTGTGTCATTTCCGTCAGAGATCAGATATTTTGGACAGGAGAAAAAGTCCTGAATGCAAAAACATAAAAAAAACTAAAATAAAAACTGATCTCTGACGGAAACTAATGCTCCATTTTTTTTCCCCTGTTCTGATGGATCAGAAGAACAGAAAGCTAAGGCTAGTTTTGCACCTGCGGTGTGAATTCCGGCAGGCTGGGGTCCGGCGGAGAACCGTACGCATTCTGGCAGATAATGCGGAGGATCGGCTGGACACAAACGGCTGGATGCTGAAGTCTGTGTCCGGACAATTCCCACCAGAAGTGTAATGACCACACAACGCAGTTGCGGCACGGCTGGCACTGTTTACTCAGTGTATTCTCACATAAGTTTTGTTTTCCGTTTTTATGATCAGTCAGAAGAGCAGAAAAATAACGGATCAGGCTGAGGTCATATATGCGTTGTGAACTCTGGCGGAGGAACAGACTGCCGTTATTCACTGTATCAAGTGTACATATGCCGGCTTTTAGTCAGACAAAAAAAAAAATACCGCACACTGCATTTTTTGTCTGGCCGGAAAGTGGCCAGATGCCATTACAGTGAATGGTGATCCGGTGGTGCACAGTGATATCTGACTGTCGGATATGGTAACTGATGCTCTAAAAGAGACTAATCAGTTCTTTTTAGAGCAAACTGATGCTCAAAATAACAGATTAAAAAATGGATCGGACAGAGTAGAAGAACAAAACGGTGAAGTGAATGCACACTTACTGGCTGCATGACCATTAACAATACAGACAGACTGAACAGTGCAGTCCGTGACACAACTGCATATGTGGCTGTACCATTATACTGTATCAACCACTAAAGGGAATCTGTCAGCAGTTTTGCCCATGTTAAAGAGGTTCTCCGACCTATTCTTTAAATTAGGGGAACTTTAATTACCTGTTATTACAGGTATACAGCCCTTCATAGGATCCTCTTCACGGTCACGTGACCGCTCTAAACGGGGTTTTCCAGGCTTCCGGTTCAGTGCCATCTAATTTTTCTGCCTGAGGCAGGAGATGGAACGTTATCGCTGACGTCACCACCTCCTGCCGGCCTTCTCAGGTCCCAACTCGTGTACATTACTGCGCATGCCCCGGGACCAGCCGTCTTTTCAGTGCTTCTATGAGAAACCTGTACTGACTGATACACAGTACAATGTAAGCACTGTGTATGAGTCTCAGCAAAGCGATCACACACAGAGGCTGATCATTATGCTTTATAGGTCACTGTGGATGGCAAAGGGGCACTAGAAGGCACATGAGGAGCACTAGGGATGGCAAAGGGGGCACTATGGATGGCCGTCACTGTTTTAGGGGCCCCGTGGAGGTCACTGTTTTGGGCATTCAGTATAAGTGATAGGGCTCATGCACAGAACCATATCCGTTTTGCAGTCTGCAAGTCGCGGATCTACTAAATAAGGTTACTGTACGTGTGCGATTCACATCTTTTTGCAGTCCCATTGAGTTCTATTGGTTTTAGATCTGCATTATGAGGACATGTTCTATATTTTGCAGAATTGACATACGGATGTGGAAAGATAGAACATGTCCTATTCTGGTTCTCAAAATGAGGTGCCCGAATCCATAGAACTGCAAAAAATGTGGATCGCAAAATGGATACGGTTGTGTGCATAAGGGTTTAGATACACAGCTCAGCAGGCAGGATCATACAAGATGGGATTAGATACACACTTCAGCAGGCTGTATCAGGCACACATACAGTATAGGATTGGATACGCTTGCTGCTTCCAGCTGTTTATCACACTCTGGAGATGGTGAGGGCAGAGCCTGTGGACGGTCAGTGATGGGATTAGATACAGAGCTCAGCAGGCTGTATCACACAGGATAGGATTAGATACACATGTGAGGGCAGAGCCTGTGGACGGTCAGTGATGGGATTAGATACAGAGCTCAGCAGGATGTATCACACAGGATAGGATTAGAGACACATGTGAGGGCAGAGCCTGTGGACGGTCAGTGATGGGATTAGATACACCGCTCAGCAGGCTGTATCACACAGGATAGGATTAGATACACATGTGAGGGCAGAGCCTGTGGACGGTCAGTGATGAGATTAGATACAGAGCTCAGCAGGATGTATCACACAGGATAGGATTAGAGACAGATGTGAGGGCAGAGCCTGTGGACGGTCAGTGATGGGATTAGATACAGAGCTCAGCAGGATGTATCACACAGGATAGGATTAGAGACAGATGTGAGGGCAGAGCCTGTGGACGGTCAGTGATGGGATTAGATACACAGCACAGCAGGCTGTATCACACAGGATAGGATTAGAGACACATGTGAGGGCAGAGCCTGTGGACGGTCAGTGATGGGATTAGATACAGAGCTCAGCAGGATGTATCACACAGGATAGGATTAGAGACACATGTGAGGGCAGAGCCTGTGGACGGTCAGTGATGGGATTAGATACAGAGCTCAGCAGGCTGTATCACACAGGATAGGATTAGATACACGTGAGGGCAGAGCCTGTGGACGGTCAGTGATGAGATTAGATACACAGCTCAGCAGGCTGTATCACACAGGATAGGATTAGAGACACATGTGAGGGCAGAGCCTGTGGACGGTCAGTGATGGGATTAGATACAGAGCTCAGCAGGCTGTATCACACAGGATAGGATTAGATACACATGTGAGGGCAGAGCCTGTGGACGGTCAGTGATGAGATTAGATACACAGCTCAGCAGGCTGTATCACACAGGATAGGATTAGATACACATGTGAGGGCAGAGCCTGTGGACGGTCAGTGATGGGATTTAGACACTGGGTGAGAAGTAGCAGGCTGTAACGGGAATGAGCCTTCTTAGCATCGTTGGTGATGCTAGGGAGGCTCATCCTTGTTGTGGCCAGCTGTTGGCTGACCACGGAGCCCCCCCCCCTGCCTGCCTTTCTTTACGATTTTGAAAGACCTCTGCTTGCCATCAATGAATGGAAAAATTCTTGCATACAGCCACAGGCTGAAAACCTGTCCCGATCATATCCAGCTGTGACAGCTGGAGTTGAACACCTTTTATTCAGGATAAATGACTACATTTGTCTCCTCTAAGACATACAAGTAGGATATATACGGATGTGACCTCCAGCTTACCTTTCTTTTCCTTTTGCAGAGGATGGAGCACAGTGGAGGAGGCCTTTTACTATGATGGTGTTTGTATAGCAACATATGCAGTGCAGAAGTTGGCCTCTACATTTTGGACTCGCTTCATAGTTCCTGTTCTGTACCCTTCTAATAAATTATTGCACACAATGTATCGTATGGATTCTGTTGACAACGCTATAATAAAAATCACAGCCAGCTTTATAGAAAAGGTTTTATTCCAGCTTTTGGAACATCCTATAACAATGAACGAAATGGCAAACAATGGTAAGTGTTGTAGAGGGAGCCCTAGCATACCACTGACAAGCGCTTCCTCCCACAAGAGAATGTCCACACCTCATTAACGTTATTACAGAAACAACTAACACACGGAATGGCGTCTACCAATAAATTAAAACTGGGCGAATTGTTCTATCCCACTAGACATAAAAATGTGCAATACAAATGAAAATACAAAACTTTTTCTTAGTTCATTCTTCTGATTTTAAAAGAAGGTAACGTTCTAAAACTCCCTTTAGAATGACATTCCCACAGTCCGAGGAAATGAGAGAGTGATCCACAATTTGGAAAGGAGCCTCCAGAAAACTAAAAAAATGCATATTGAACAAGGTAATATGAATTGCCATGTTTGGAGTTAAGGCGTGCCAACTCATTGTACCCCTACAAAAATGAACCCCTGTTTTCTCTAACACCCCTATGAAAACAGCTCTAAATAAGTGGGGTTCTTTCTGCTATACCTTACAAGCATTTCATGCTTGCTGCTGCATAGAGATCGATGAGGAACCCTGGGTCAAGATAGGGAAATGCTGTTCTATTCATCCCCTTTGTTACCTATTTATGTGCATTCAATAACACTTTTTTTGGCTTATAAATGGTTAAAAGGGTTTAGGATTTTGTTCTTTAGTTTTAATCAGTTTCCTAATAACCCGTTGCCCTCACAGAAATACTTGTAGGAATGGTGTATGTTCGGTAAAACAATCCACACATACATATTTCTGTTGTCTTCTGCTACAGTTGGAGTAATGCACCTTGGAACCTATATGTCTTAGGAATAAATGGTAATGACCTCCGTTCCACCACCTCTCACTAGCAAGACACGCTCCAGGCCTTCAGTCAAGACTTCTAGAAACTCCATATCTGGAGAAATGTTTGGTTAAGGAAAAATAATATTAATAATATTTATTTATATAGCGCCACAATATTCCGCAGCGCTTTACAAGTTCATATACAAAAATAACTGGATAATATGCAACTGAAACACTAGGAGTCAGGGCCCTGCTCACAAGAGCTTACAATCTATGAGGAATTGGGGGTGACACATAAAGGTAGTGGATTGTGATAAGTAGGATTTGAGCCAATATAGAACAGACAGGAGTGGTGCCGGCCGATCTGCTTCGGGTTTGGGACTTCTAGAGGATCGAGTTTAGGCCAGAGGAGTTGGTGGGGGGGGAGGTTTAGGTAGCTTGATAAGCCTGCCTGTGTTTTTAAGGCACGTTTGAAGGTGGAGAAGTTGTGAATTGACCTAGTATTCCAGAGAGTAGGTGCAGCTCGAGAAAAGTCTTGAAGACGGGAGTGAGAGGTACGAATTATGGAGGCTATTAATCTTAGGTCGCTAATAGAACGGAGAGCATGAGTAGGGTGGTGGATGGAGATGAGGGAGGAGATGTATGAAGGTGCAGCACTGTGGAGAGCTGTGAGGGTGAGAAGTTTGAACTATATTCTGTGGTGGATGGGCAACCAGTGAAGTGACTGGCACAGACTAGTGGCATCAGTGTAGCGGTTGGATGGATAGATGAGCCTGGCTGCAGCATTTAGAACAGACTGAAGGGGGGAGAGTTTAGTGAGAGGGAGACCGATTAGTAATGCGTTGCAGTAGTCAAGACGAGAATGAATCAAGGCAACAACAAAAGTTTTTGCCGTTTCCACCGTAAGAAAAAAGCGGATTCTGGCGATATTCTTGAGGTGCAGACGACAAGAGCGTGTAAGGGATTAAATATGGGGAACAAAAGGATAGAGTGGAGTCAAATATGGCCCCAAGACAGCAGGCATGTTGCCCAGGAGTTATGATAGTGCTGCAGACCGAAATTGAAATATCAAGTTTAGGTGAGTTAGTAGATGGGGGAAAGACAAGAAGTTCAGTTTTTGAGAGGTTCAGTTTTAGATACAGAGAGGACATGATGTTAGAGACAGCTGCCAGACAATTACTGGTGTTTTGGAGTAAAGCAGGGGTGATGTCAGGGGATGAAGTGTATAGTTGGGTGTCGTCAGCATAGAGATGGTATCGAAAGCCAAATCTATTGTACCTCTGTATGGGGGCTGTATAGAGGGAGAAGAGTAGAGGACCTAGTACTGAGCCCTGAGGAACTCCAACATCAAGAGGAAGATGAGAAGAAGAAGAGCCAGCGAATGATACACTAAAGGAGCAGCCAGAGAGATAGGAAGAGAACCAAGAGAGAGCAGTGTCCTTAAAGGGGTTGGCCACTCTTTAAATACTCTCCACTACAGTGTGGCAGGCAGGGAAAAAATGAAGTCCCTAATATACTTCATTAACCCCTTAAGGACCTAGGACGTACCGGTACGCCCTATTTCCCGAGTCCTTAAGGACCTAGGACGTACCGGTACGCCCTATTTCCCGAGTCCTTAAGGACCGAGGACGTACCGGTACGTCCTGACTTAAAATCGGAACTCCGGCGCCGCAGGGGTTAATCGGAACGGGATTTCGGCTGAAATCATTCAGCCGGCATCCCGTAACAATGCAGGGGGGGGTCATTTGACCCCCCCGTATCGGCGATCGCAGAAAACCGCAGGTCAATTCAGACCTGCGGTTTTCTGCGTTTCCGGTCCATTCGGGTGTCCTGTGACCCGATGAACCGGAAAAAGACTGCGATCGGTGGCGTAATTATACACCACCTATCGCAGTCCGAGGATTTGGAGAGGCGGTGCTGGCCCTGGTGCTGAATGCCGCTGTCCAGGGTGCTGATTGGTGCAGGGGAGAGAGGCGCGAGATTCAAACTTCCTGCGCTCCTCTCTCCCCTCCTCTTCCTGTCCAGCACCCTGACCGTGCAGCACCGTCCAGAACGAGCTCCTGTGTCCCCCTAATCGGCATCCATCACCCTCCTGCACCCATCGCCACCCAGGTAGGTTAGGGTCAGTGAGGGAGAGGCACCGTTAGGCAGGGAAAGAAGGGAAAAGTAAGTTAGAAAAAAAAAAAAAAAAGTACTTTTATTCCAAACTTCCAAACTTCCATCTAACCCTAACCCAGACCCCTCCTGCCACTTGCCCCCCCACCCACCCCCCACCAGCCACTTCCCCCCCCCCCCCCCCACCTGCCTCCCCCCCCCACCCACCCCCCACCAGCACCCCCCACCCCCCCCCCCACCAGCACCCCCCACCCCCCACTCACCACCACTTTTTTTTTCTGCGTGCGCTGACTGGCCGGCACTTTTTAGCGTCCGTCCACTGTTAGCGCATCGCCCGCCCCACCACCCCACCGACCGCTGATCAGCGTTGTACCGCTGATCAGCAAGTTTTAACTTTTTTTTTTTCTAACACTTGCCCATTTTTTTGCCTGGACTTTTTAGTACGCGAACACCCGTTGCCCCCACACACACGCACATATAATAAAGTTTGCCACACACGCACACCTACACGCACACACACCCATGGCCCACCGGATGTTCTCGGCCGAGGAGGCATACGCCCAGATTGCCTCCGACTCTGAGAGCCCCAGTGAGGATGAGGATGACCCCACATTCCTTTTGTCATCCGCATCCTCCTCATCATCATCTGATGACGATGAGCCACCAAGGCGGCGGAGACGCCGCCAGGCGGAGCCAGGGGCCCCACATGCTAGGGATCCTGTGGCCCACCCTAGTACGAGCCGCCCTGGGGTTCGTACTGGTTTCCCGGCCCACCAAATAAGTCCACCGGAGCCCCCTGCCGATGAACTTAGCTGGTGTCCCCCAGTGGACTTTGAGCCTGAGATTCCGGATTTTGCTGGCAATCCTGGAATCCAGATTCCCACAGTGGGGTTTACTGAAATAGACTATTTTAGTTTTTTTTTCAGTAACTCACTGGTGAATCTGATGGTGGAGCAGACGAATCTGTACGCCCAACAGTTCGTCGCTCAAAACCCAGGCTCAGTTTTGGCTAGACCCGGTGGCTGGACGCCGGTCAGTGCAGCCGAAATGAGGACATTTTGGGGCCTCGTGCTGCATATGGGTCTAGTCCAAAAACCCAGTGTCAGGCAATACTGGAGTGGGGACATACTCTACCAGACCCCACTGTACAGTATGGTCATGACACGTCACCGGTTTGAGGCCATCCGGAAATGTCTGCATTATTCCGATAATGCAGCATGTCCCCCCCGAAGTGATCCTGCCTATGACCGGCTGTATAAGATACGGCCGGTCATCGATCACTTTGGGGCCACATTTCAGCAGGCCTACGTACCTGGAAGGGAGGTCGCGGTTGATGAGTCTCTCGTTGCGTTCAAGGGGAGACTCAGTTTCCGCCAATACATTCCCACAAAGCGGGCGAGGTATGGCGTGAAGCTATACAAAATTTGTGAGAGTGCCTCAGGGTACACTTACAAATTTCGTGTGTACGAGGGGCGAGATTCCCGTATTGAACCCCCAGAATGTCCCCCCACTCTGGGTGTTAGCGGGAAACTCGTGTGGGACCTTATGTACCCACTGCTGGATAATGGTTACCACTTGTACGTGGATAACTTTTATACCAGCATTCCCTTGTTCAGGTCCCTTGCCGCCAGATCCACGTTCGCTTGTGGGACCGTGCGGAAAAATCAACGCGGCCTCCCTGCCTACCCCCTCCAGGTACCTATCCCCAGGGGTGAGACCCGTGCCCTTACCAGTGGAAACCTGTTGCTGGTCAGGTATAAGGACAAGAGGGATGTCCTTATGCTGTCCACAATCCACGGTAACGGCACCACCCCTGTCCCTGTGCGAGGTACCGCGGCAACGGTCCTCAAGCCCGATTGTATCGTCGACTACAATCGGTATATGGGAGGAGTTGATCTCTCTGATCAAGTCCTCACGCCATATAACGCCATGCGCAAAACCCGGGCATGGTACAAAAAAGTTGCGGTCTACTTGGTACAGGTTGCCATGTACAACTCTTTTGTACTATCCCGAAGCGCTGGCAGCACAGGGACATTCCTCCAGTTCTATGAGGCAGTCCTCAAAGACCTGATCTTTTCGGACCGGGAAAGAGCAGGCCGGAGTACCTCGGGAATTGGAGGCGCCCGGATCGTCCCTGGCCAACACTTTCCAGGTGTGGTCCCCCATACTGGAAAGAAGGGACGAACCCAAAAAAAGTGCAGAGTGTGTCACAAGAGGGGGATACGGAAGGACACCACTACTCAATGTGACACTTGCCCCGATCATCCGGGCCTCTGCATTATCAATTGCTTCAGGGAGTATCACACTTCCATGGAGTACTAAATTTTTATAATCCTCAACAGTCCACTAGAGAACATAAAACACTATGGCTCTCAGACTTTGGAGACACGGAAACAATTTTTCTTTCCCCAAAAAATATTAGTTTTAGAGCAGGCATCCTCAAACTGCGGCCCTCCAGATGTTGTAAGACTATAACTCCCAGCATGCCCAGACAACCTACAGCCATCAGCAGGGCATGGTGGGAATTGTAGTTTTACAATATCTGGAGGGCCGCAGTTTTAGGATGCCTGCTTAGTGTCTCCAAAGTCTGAGAGCCATACATATTGGGCATCGTCGCGTGCGTAAAAGTCGTCGCTATAAAAATAACTTTTGACCAAACGCCTCGGATGAACGGTGTTAAAAATATAAAATAAAAACTGTGCCAAAACACCAATTTTTGGGCAAAATTTCAATTTGAATCCATTTTGCCGGTAATAAAGCAAGGGTTAACAGCCAAACAAAACTAAATATTTATTGCCCCGATTCTGTAGTTTGCAGAAACACCCCATATGTGGTCGTAAATGGCTATATAGCCGCACGGCAGGGCATAGAACGAAGGGAACTCCATATGGTTTCTGGAAGGCAGATTTTGATGGACAGTTTTTTTTTTGACACCATGTCCCATTAGAAGCCCCCCCTGATGTAGCCTAGACTAGAAACTCCAAAAAAGTGACCCCATCTAAGAAACTACACCCCTCAAGGTATTCAAAAGTTACTTTACAAACTATGTTAACCCTTTAGGTGTTCCACAAAACCAAATAGTGAATGTAGAAACAATTTTAGAATTACATTTTTTTGTTACATTGCCTCAAAAAAGACTAATATAGAGCAACCAAAAATCAAATTTACCCCAAAAATAGTCCCAAAACAACAACCACCTTATCCCGTAGTTTCCTAGATGGGGTCACTTTTATGGAGTTTCTACTCTAGGGGTGCATCAGGGGGCTTGAAAGGGTACATGGTGTCAATAAACCAGTCCAGCAAAATCTGCCTTCCAAAAATGACGTTCCCCTTCTTCTATGTCCTGCCGTTTAGCCAAATAGTAGTTTACGACCACATATGGGGTGTTTTTGCAAACTACAGAATCAGGGCAACCCATTTTGAGTGTTGTTTGGCAGTTAACCCTTGTTTTACTCCTGGAAAAAATTGATTATATTGGAAAATTTTCCAAAAAATAGAAATTTCAAAATTGTTTCTCCATCTGCCATTAACTCTTGTGGAACACCTAAAGGGTTAACAAAGTTTGTAAACCCAGTTTTGAATACCTTGAGGGGTGTACTTTCTTAGATGGAGTCACTTTTTTGAAATTTCTATTCTAGGGGTGCAACAGGGGGCTTCAAATGGGACATGGTATAAACAAAACCAGTCCTGCCAAATCTGCCTTCCAAAACCCATATGGTGTTCCCCTCCTTCTATGTGCTACCGTTCGGCCAAACAGTAGTTTACGACCACATATGGGGTGTTTTTGCAAACTACAGAATCAGGGCAACCCATTTTGAGTGTTGTTTGGCAGTTAACCCTTGTTTTACTCCTGGAAAAAATTGATTATATTGGAAAATTTTCCAAAAAATAGAAATTTCAAAATTGTTTCTCCATCTGCCATTAACTCTTGTGGAACACCTAAAGGGTTAACAAAGTTTGTAAACCCAGTTTTGAATACCTTGAGGGGTGTACTTTCTTAGATGGAGTCACTTTTTTGAAATTTCTATTCTAGGGGTGCAACAGGGGGCTTCAAATGGGACATGGTATAAACAAAACCAGTCCTGCCAAATCTGCCTTCCAAAACCCATATGGTGTTCCCCTCCTTCTATGTGCTACCGTTCGGCCAAACAGTAGTTTACGACCACATATGGGGTGTTTTTGCAAACTACAGAATCAGGGCAACCCATTTTGAGTGTTGTTTGGCAGTTAACCCTTGTTTTACTCCTGGAAAAAATTGATTATATTGGAAAATTTTCCAAAAAATAGAAATTTCAAAATTGTTTCTCCATCTGCCATTAACTCTTGTGGAACACCTAAAGGGTTAACAAAGTTTGTAAACCCAGTTTTGAATACCTTGAGGGGTGTACTTTCTTAGATGGAGTCACTTTTTTGAAATTTCTATTCTAGGGGTGCAACAGGGGGCTTCAAATGGGACATGGTATAAACAAAACCAGTCCTGCCAAATCTGCCTTCCAAAACCCATATGGTGTTCCCCTCCTTCTATGTGCTACCGTTCGGCCAAACAGTAGTTTACGACCACATATGGGGTGTTTTTGCAAACTACAGAATCAGGGCAACCCATTTTGAGTGTTGTTTGGCAGTTAACCCTTGTTTTACTCCTGGAAAAAATTGATTATATTGGAAAATTTTCCAAAAAATAGAAATTTCAAAATTGTTTCTCCATCTGCCATTAACTCTTGTGGAACACCTAAAGGGTTAACAAAGTTTGTAAACCCAGTTTTGAATACCTTGAGGTGTGTACTTTCTTAGATGGAGTCACTTTTTTGAAATTTCTATTCTAGGGGTGCAACAGGGGGCTTCAAATGGGACATGGTATAAACAAAACCAGTCCTGCCAAATCTGCCTTCCAAAACCCATATGGTGTTCCCCTCCTTCTATGTGCTACCGTTCGGCCAAACAGTAGTTTACGACCACATATGGGGTGTTTTTGCAAACTACAGAATCAGGGCAACCCATTTTGAGTGTTGTTTGGCAGTTAACCCTTGTTTTACTCCTGGAAAAAATTGATTATATTGGAAAATTTTCCAAAAAATAGAAATTTCAAAATTGTTTCTCCATCTGCCATTAACTCTTGTGGAACACCTAAAGGGTTAACAAAGTTTGTAAACCCAGTTTTGAATACCTTGAGGGGTGTACTTTCTTAGATGGAGTCACTTTTTTGAAATTTCTATTCTAGGGGTGCAACAGGGGGCTTCAAATGGGACATGGTATAAACAAAACCAGTCCTGCCAAATCTGCCTTCCAAAACCCATATGGTGTTCCCCTCCTTCTATGTGCTACCGTTCGGCCAAACAGTAGTTTACGACCACATATGGGGTGTTTTTGCAAACTACAGAATCAGGGCAACCCATTTTGAGTGTTGTTTGGCAGTTAACCCTTGTTTTACTCCTGGAAAAAATTGATTATATTGGAAAATTTTCCAAAAAATAGAAATTTCAAAATTGTTTCTCCATCTGCCATTAACTCTTGTGGAACACCTAAAGGGTTAACAAAGTTTGTAAACCCAGTTTTGAATACCTTGAGGGGTGTACTTTCTTAGATGGAGTCACTTTTTTGAAATTTCTATTCTAGGGGTGCAACAGGGGGCTTCAAATGGGACATGGTATAAACAAAACCAGTCCTGCCAAATCTGCCTTCCAAAACCCATATGGTGTTCCCCTCCTTCTATGTGCTACCGTTCGGCCAAACAGTAGTTTACGACCACATATGGGGTGTTTTTGCAAACTACAGAATCAGGGCAACCCATTTTGAGTGTTGTTTGGCAGTTAACCCTTGTTTTACTCCTGGAAAAAATTGATTATATTGGAAAATTTTCCAAAAAATAGAAATTTCAAAATTGTTTCTCCATCTGCCATTAACTCTTGTGGAACACCTAAAGGGTTAACAAAGTTTGTAAACCCAGTTTTGAATACCTTGAGGGGTGTACTTTCTTAGATGGAGTCACTTTTTTGAAATTTCTATTCTAGGGGTGCAACAGGGGGCTTCAAATGGGACATGGTATAAACAAAACCAGTCCTGCCAAATCTGCCTTCCAAAACCCATATGGTGTTCCCCTCCTTCTATGTGCTACCGTTCGGCCAAACAGTAGTTTACGACCACATATGGGGTGTTTTTGCAAACTACAGAATCAGGGCAACCCATTTTGAGTGTTGTTTGGCAGTTAACCCTTGTTTTACTCCTGGAAAAAATTGATTATATTGGAAAATTTTCCAAAAAATATAAATTTCAAAATTGTTTCTCCATCTGCCATTAACTCTTGTGGAACACCTAAAGGGTTAACAAAGTTTGTAAACCCAGTTTTGAATACCTTGAGGGGTGTAGTTTCTAGAATGGGGTCATTTTTGGGAGGTTTCTATTATCTAAGCCTCACAATATGACTTCAAACCTGAACTGGTCCATAAAAAGTGGGATTTTGAAGATTTCTGAAAATTTCAAAATTTGCTTCTAAACTTCTAAGCCTTGTAACATCCCCAAAAAATAAAATATCATTCCCAAAACAATTCAAGCATGAAGTAGACATATGGGGAATGTAAAGTCATCACAATTTTTGGGGGTATTACTATGTATTACAGAGGTAGAGAAACTGAAAATTTGAAATTTGCTAATTTTTCAAAATTTACGGTAAAAATTGTATTTTTTTATGCAAAAAAATTAACTTTTTTGACCCAATTTTAGCAGTGTCATGAAGTACAATATGTGACGAAAAAACAATCTCAGAACGGCCTGGGTAAGTCAAAGCGTTTTAAAGTTATGAGCACTTAAAGTGACACTGGTCAGATTTGCAAAAAATGGCCTGGTCCTTAAGGTGAAAATGAGCCTGGTCCTTAAGGTGAAAATGAGCCCGGTCCTTAAGGGGTTAAACACATCTGCCTGCTTCTCTTTCAGTTATAAGCCGCTCCCCCTCAGCCCAGCTCTACCTTGCAGCTGAGTTCGTCCATGGCTGCACGCAACATGGAGGAGCTTAAGAGGAAGCTCGTCCATGCGCATGTGCAGTCTGCTCCTGTCAGTGGTCGGCTCCCTGCTGCCCGCTCCAACTCCGACAGGAATCAGCTGCTTGTTCCCGATCTCTACAAACCGCTGATTCCTGTCAGAAGCTGGCTGTAATAAAAACCTTCAGAGTCCCTACTGCAGAAGCTACTTAGTCAATCCCCATCCCCCCTGCACTATCACCACACAGCCGACCCGCTAAGCCACGCCCACTGGTTCCATTAGTCCACGCCCCCACAACCAACAGGGAAAGCAGGACATCTAGCCAGGAACTATGATTTTATGTGTGTGTGTGTGTATATATATATACACACACACACACACAAACATCGCGTCCACATGGGTGAATAATCTTTTTTCTATTTTCATCTAATGAGAGTGCTGTTTTGCTATATATATATATATATATACACACACACACACATATTTATATACAAAATATAACACACGTGTTTAATATATTTGTGTATATACATTGCGGTCCGCAATGCATGGGCACTGACCGTGTGTGTATGTATCTATATGTATGTGTGTATGTATTTGAATATACATACACATGTGTAAATATATGTATATAAATATGTATATATACATATATTTACACACGTGTGTGTGTGTATACATTGCAATGCATGTGCGCCGACAGCGTGTCCACTGTCTGCAGACATGAACCCATTCATTTAAATGGGGTCTGCAATCTGCATCCGCCAGAACTTTTTCGCAGTGCGGAGGCAGGGACAGAAAACCCATGGATGCACTCCATAAGTTTCCGATCTGTGCTTCCATTCCAGACCACACCGTATCTTTCGGATTTCAGACTCATCACTTGATACAGTGCGCACACGGCTGGTGCCTGTATATTGCAGCCCCCCTGTTCGCTGGCCACAATACAGGCACAGGCAGGCTATGGTCATGTGCATGAGGCCTAAAGCCATACCTCCTTCCAGTATCCGGCAGGACAGTCCCGGATTTCAGTGGCGGTCCTGGTACGGGGGAGGTATGTCGAAAATGGATCAGTTTTGCCCTAATGCATTCTGAATGGAAAAGGATCCACTCAGAATGCATCAGCTTGCCTCCGATCAGTCACCATTCCGCTTTGGAGGCGGACACCAAAACGCTGTCCGCCTGATTAAACTGAGCCAAACGGATCCGTCCTGGCACACAATGTAAGTCAATGGGGACGGATCAGTTTTCTCTGGCACAATAGAAAACGGATCCGTCCCCCACTTACTTTCAATGGTGTTCAAGATGGATCCGTTATGGTTATAGAAGACCTAATACAAATGGATCCGTTTATGACGGATGCATGCGGTTATATTATGGTAACAGAACCGTTTTTGCAGATCCATGATGGATCTGCAAAAAACAGAAGTGTGAAAGTAGCCTTGGGCACGTAGTGTCCCTCTTCCTTCTATTCTAAAGTTGGAAGGTATGCTAAAGCACTGATGAAATGACACCTAATGTGCTGTTGTCACTATGGCATCACAAGTAGGCAAAGATGTCATGTGACTGCTCCCCTGGAGATGCTTTGCTGTGATGCATGCTGGGATTTTTACTTTCACTTTGCAGCTGCTCCGCCCACACAGCCTCTCATTAATGGGAGCATGCTATGCTAAATGCAGTAGAAAAATGATATATATACAGTATATCTGTCATGATTCAAATTCCTCTTGGCTTTAGTTATTGTCTGGGGCACTTTATTTGTTTTTATACTTATGGTGGCCAACCCCTTTAAGGCCAATTGAGTGGAGTATGGTGAGGAGGAGTTTATGGTCTACGGTATCGAACGCTGCAGAGAGATCCAACAGAATCCGTAGAGAATAGTCACCATTTCTTTTTGCTGTTAGGAGATCGTTAGACACTTTAGTAAGGGCAGTTTCTGTAGAGTGAAGAGGGCGGAAGGCAGATTGTAATGGGTCAAGAAGAGAGTTTGCAGAGAGATGGCTTATTAAGCGAGACGTTCAAGGAGTTTAGAGATGAAGGGGAGGTTAGAAACAGGTTGGTAGTTAGCAGCACAGGTCGGGTCAAGAGATGGTTTCTTTAGTAGTGGGGTAATAATAGAGTGTTTGAAAGGGGAGGGAAAGATACCAGAAGAGAGAGAGGTTAAAAATTGTAGTTAGGTGAGTGATGACAGCCGGGGAGAGGGACTGGAGGAGGTGTGATGGAATAGGATCACTGCTACAGGTTGTGGGTCGAGAAGAAGAGAGAAGCCTAGAAACTTCTTCCTCTGTTATAGGGTGAAAAAAGGAGAGAGAGCATGTGGAGGAATTGGAGGGAGGAAGATTGAAATTATTTGGGGATAAAAATATACATTATGTGACTGGGAATAATTTTTACAATAAAGAATTGTCCAAGATAATGCAAAATCTCAGACAAGGCCGCCAGTAGCCAGCATATTATACTTACCCCTCCTGATGTGGTCCTCCTAGTGCTGTTCGTTTCCAAACTGCAGTGGTGATTCTTCCATTGCTACCCATTATAGGGCAGGAACGCAGCTCTGCAAAAGTAAAGATGCCATCCTCTGGGAGCAGTCGAACAGTGAGCGGGATCACACCCCTCATCCCTGTTCCTGTCAGGCTGCTCAGCCATGACAGAGGAACACATCAATACTACCTATTGCAGAGAGTTCCTGCTCTAGAAGGCTGAGTTCATATAACCATTTAGCTTTCTGTTCTTCTGATCCATCAGGAGAAAAAAAAAAAAACGGATAATGTTGCATCAGTTGCCATCCGTTTTTTTTTTTAGACAGGAAAAAGTGTACTTCTTTATCAGTCCAAAAAAAAAAAAAAAAGATCTCGGGCTACTTTCACACTGCCATTTCAGGGTCCGCCTGCGAGATCCGTTTCAAGCGGCCCCAAACGGATCAGTTTAGCCCCAATGCATTCTGAATGGATGCGGATCCATTCAGAATGCATCAGTTTGGCTCCGTTCCGCCTCCATTCCACTCTGGAGGCGGACACCGCCTGGCGGTGCAGAGCCATACGGATCCGTCCTGACTTACAATGCAAGTCAATACATTGACACAATATTGGTGCAATTGTAAACGGATCCGTCCCCCATTGACTTTCAATGTAAAGTCAGGACGGATCCGTTTGACTTACACTTAGACTTTTTTTGACCAAGTGTATGCAGACAGATCTGTACTGAACGGATACCATCGTTTGCATTTATAGGTGCAGATCAGTCTGTGCAGATACCAGACAGATCCGCACCTAGCGCAGGTGTGAAAGTAGCCTCAGACGGAAATGGCTCAAACTTATGCAACAGGATCTTTTTTTTTTTTTTTTTACAGGATCCTGTTTTTTTGTTTTTTTCCCTTTTCATTGATCAGAAGAACGGAAAGCTAAATGGTTATGTGAACTCAGCCTAATTGATAACACTGGAGTGATCACACATGAGATATGCTGTCAGGCTGAGTGTGAAGGGACTGCACTGCTGGAGCACAGGCCTCACCCCCTTCCCCCAAGTAGACGCAGAAATGGAGGCAACCTGTCCTAGTTACATTCTAGGATGGGTTGCTGGAGGCCATGTTGAGAACATGCCCCAAGAAACCCTTTAAATGTAGTTCTTTGTGTAAAGGTAGTGTGTGTATTTCATACTGCATGTGGTTCCTGGTAGTGTCCATTTCACCATACAGAGTTTTCTTCAATATGTAAATGAGTGCTTCTGTACACCCAGAGGAAGGCCAGTAGCCCCCTCGGTGCACTTCAGCATTGCCGTATTCCATGTATTCTTCCCTTGACTGACAGGCATCAGCATCCTTACACCTGGCCCTGTAGTAACTCGCCATGGGCCACAATTGGTGCATGTGCAGAAAGCATATATTTTCAGTGCAGTTTTGCTAAGAACCATCGGCCCACATTTACTATGGTGCGTGAATTTTGGCTTAGGGCTCATGCAGACAAATGTAAGGGTCCCGTGCCCCATAAACTCCGTATCACGGATGCACATCCATTGACTTGAATAGGTCCACGATCCACAAGATATGGCCAAAGACCGGAAATGTTGTGTCCGAGCGGAGGCACAGATCAGAAGACATGTCCTATCTTTTGCCGTATCTTACGGATTGCAGACCCATTCAAGTCAATGGGTCTGCATCCATGATATGGAGTGCACACAACCAGTGCCTATGCATTGCGGACTGCTATTTGCGGTCTGCAGCACAGGCACGGGGCCTCTGCATGAGCCCTTATTGTGCGCCAAAATCTGGGTATATTTGGTGCAAAATGCTGCACTAAATTTTAAACAAAGCAAATGAACCAAAAGAATCCACTGTCCTTTACTAGCCAAGGGTTGTGGCTTTACCGGTAAGAGCTGTGAATTGACATAGGTTGTTTTGCGACAAGATTTTGGTACAAAATGCGGACGTGTGTTGTCAGTGTTTTCCACTGGCAGCACACATACCCATTGACTTATGTGTCTGTTCACACATCAGTATTTTTTATTTTTTTTACTGAGTTAATGAAAATAAATTAACCACCTCAGCCCCCATAGCTTAAACACCCTGAAAGACCAGGCCACTTTTTACACTTCTGACCTACACTACTTTCACCGTTTATTGCTCGGTCATGCAACTTACCACCCAAATGAATTTTACCTCCTTTTCTTCTCACTAATAGAGCTTTCATTTGGTGGTATTTCATTGCTGCTGACATTTTTACTTTTTTTGTTATTAATCGAAATTTTAACGATTTTTTTGCAAAAAATGACATTTTTCACTTTCAGTTGTAAAATTTAGCAAAAAAAACGACATCCATATATAAATTTTGCTCTAAATTTATTGTTCTACATGTCTTTGTTAAAAAAAAATTGTTTGGGTAAAAAAAAAATGGTTTGGGTAAAAGTTATAGCGTTTACAGACTATGGTACAAAAATGTGAATTTCCGCTTTTTGAAGCAGCTCTGACTTTCTGAGCACCTGTCATGTTTCCTGAGGTTCTACAATGCCCAGACAGTACAAACACCCCACAAATGACCCCATTTCGGAAAGTAGACACCCTAAGGTATTCGCTGATGGGCATAGTGAGTTCATAGAACTTTTTATTTTTTGTCACAAGTTAGCGGAAAATGATGATTTTTTTAAATTTTTTTTTCTTACAAAGTCTCATATTCCACTAACTTGTGACAAAAAATAAAAACTTCCATGAACTCACTATGCCCATCAGCGAATACCTTGGGGTGTCTTCTTTCCAAAATGGGGTCACTTGTGGGGTAGTTATACTGCCCTGGCATTCTAGGGGCCCAAATGTGTGGTAAGGAGTTTGAAATCAAATTCTGTAAAAAATGGCCGGTGAAATCCGAAAGGTGCTCTTTGGAATGTGGGCCCCTTTGCCCACCTAGGCTGCAAAAAAGTGTCACACATGTGGTATCTCCATATTCAGGAGAAGTTGGGGAATGTGTTTTGGGATGTCATTTTACATATACCCATGCTGGGTGAGAGAAATATCTTGGCAAAAGACAACTTTTCCCATTTTTTTTATACAAAGTTGTCTTTTGCCAAAATATTTCTCTCACCCAGCATGGGTATATGTAAAATGACACCCCAAAACACATTCCCCAACTTCTCCTGAATACGGGGATACCAGATGTGTGAAACTTTTTTGCAGCCTAGGTGGGCAAAGGGGCCCACATTCCAAAGAGCACCTTTCGGATTTCACCGGCCATTTTTTACAGAATTTGATTTCAAACTCCTTACCACACATTTGGGGCCCTAGAATGCCAGGGCAGTATAACTACCCCACAAGTGACCCCATTTTGGAAAGAAGACACCCCAAGGTATTCGCTGATGGGCATAGTGAGTTCATGGAAGTTTTTATTTTTTGTCACAAGTTAGTGGAATATGAGACTTTGTAAGAAAAAAAAAAAATCATCATTTTCCATTAACTTGTGACAAAAAATATAAAATTCTAGGAACTCGCCATGCCCCTCACGGAATACCTTGGGGTGTCTTCTTTCCAAAATGGGATCACTTGTGGGGTAGTTATACTGCCCTGGCATTTTCCAGGGGCCCTAATGTGTGGTAAGTAGGTAAATGACCTGTGAAATCCTAAAGGTGCTCTTTGGAATGTGGGCCCCTTTGCCCACTTAGGCTGCAAAAAAGTGTCACACATGTGGTATCTCCGTATTCAGGAGAAGTTGGGGAATGTGTTTTGGGGTGTCATTTTACATATACCCATGCTGGGTGAGAGAAATATCTTGGCAAAAGACAACTTTTTCCATTTTTTTTATACAAAGTTGGCATTTGACCAAGATATTTCTCTCACCCAGCATGGGTATATGTAAAATGACACCCCAAAACACATTCCCCAACTTCTCCTGAGTACGGCGATACCAGATGTGTGACACTTTTTTGCAGCCTAGATGCGCAAAGGTGCCCAAATTCCTTTTAGGAGGGCATTTTTAGACATTTGGATCCCAGACTTCTTCTCACGCTTTGGGGCCCCTAAAATGCCAGGGCAGTATAAATACCCCACATGTGACCCCATTTTGGAAAGAAGACACCCCAAGGTATTCAATGAGGGGCATGGCGAGTTCATAGATTTTTTTTTTTTTTGGCACAAGTTAGCGGAAATTGATATTTCTTTTTTTTTTCTCACAAAGTCTCCCTTTCCGCTAACTTGGGACAAAAATGTCAATCTTTCATGGACTCAATATGCCCCTCACGGAATACCTGGGGGTGTCTTCTTTCCGAAATGGGGTCAGATGTGGGGTATTTATACTGCCCTGGCATTCTAGGTGCCCTAAAGCGTGAGAAGAAGTCTGGAATATAAATGTCTAAAAAAATTTACGCATTTGGATTCCGTGAGGGGTATGGTGAGTTCATGTGAGATTTTATTTTTTGACACAAGTTAGTGGAATATGAGACTTTGTAAGAAAAAAAATAATAATTTCCGCTAACTTGGGCCAAAAAAATGTCTCAATAGAGCCTTACAGGAGGGTGATCAATGACAGGGGGGTGATCAATGACAGGGGGGTGATCAGGGAGTCTATATGGGGTGATCACCCCCCTGTCATTGATCACCCCCCTATAAGGCTCCATTCAGATGTCCGTATGTGTTTTGCGGATCCGATCCATGTATCAGTGGATCCGTAAAAATCATACGGACATCTGAATGCAGCCTGACAGGGGGGTGATCAATGACAGGGGGGTGATCAGGGAGTCTATATGGGGTGATCACCCCCCTGTCATTGATCACCCCCCTATAAGGCTCCATTCAGATGTCCGTATGTGTTTTGCGGATCCGATCTATGTATCAGTGGATCCGTAAAAATCATACGGACATCTGAATGCAGCCTGACAGAGGGTGATCAATGACAGGGGGGTGATCAATGACAGGGGGGTGACCAGGGAGTCTATATGGGGTGATCACCCCCCTGTAAGGCTCCATTCAGATGTCCGTATGTGTTTTGCGGATCCGATCCATGTATCAGTGGATCCGTAAAAATCATACGGACATCTGAATGCAGCCTTACAGGGGGGTGATCAATGACAGGGGGGTGATCAATGACAGGGGGGTGATCAGGGAGTCTATATGGGGTGATCACCTCCGTCATTGATCACTCCTCTGTAAGGCTCCATTCAGACGTCCGTATGTGTTTTGCGGATCCGATCCATCTATCAGTGGATCCGTAAAATTCATACGGACGTCTGAATGCAGCCTTACAGGGGGGGTGATCAATGACAGGGGGGGTGATCAGAGAGTCTATATGGGGTGATCACCTCCGTCATTGATCCCTCCCCTGTAAGGCTCCATTCAGACGTCCGTATGTGTTTTGCGGATCCGATCCATCTATCAGTGGATCCGTAAAATTCATACGGACGTCTGAATGCAGCCTTACAGGGGGGTGATCAATGACAGGGGGGGTGATCAGAGAGTCTATATGGGGTGATCACCTCCGTCATTGATCCCTCCCCTGTAAGGCTCCATTCAGACGTCCGTATGTGTTTTGCGGATCCGATCCATCTATCAGTGGATCCGTAAAATTCATACGGACCTCTGAATGGAGCCTTACAGGGGGTTATCAATGACAGGGGGGTGATCAGGGAGTCTATATGGGGTGATCAGGGGTGAATAAGGGGTTAATAAGTGACAGGGGGGGTGTAGTGTAGTGTAGTGGTGGTTGGTGCTACTTTACTGAGCTACCTGTGTCCTCTGGTGGTCGATCCAAACAAAGGGGACCACCAGAGGACCAGGTAGCAGGTATATTAGACGCTGTTATCATAACAGCGTCTAATATACCTGTTAGGGGTTAAAAAAATCACATCTCCAGCCTGCCAGCGAACGATCGCCGCTGGCAGGCTGGAGATCCACTCTCTTACCTTCCGTTCCTGTGAGCGCGCGCGCCTGTGTGCGCGCGTTCACAGGAAATCCCGTGTCTCACGAGATGACGCACGGATGCGTCCAGGAGGAATGAATCAACCACCTTCAGGACGCATCCGTGCGTTAGGCGGTCGGGAGGTGGTTAAAGAGACATGCACTACTTTCTTCCGTGATGTGGACCACACCCATTATAGTCTATGGGTTCATGAAAAAAAAAAAAAGACAACACGGATGGCATGTTTGGTCTGTTTTTCACTAACCACTAATAGGAGATGCTTTGGAAATTAACTTTGAGCCTAGGAGTGTCAGTGGAATACGGATGACACACAGAGGGCAAAAAGCGGACACGGACCAAACATGGATGAAACGTACAGATTTTTTCACGGACACGGAAATGTGAACGAGGCCTTAGGCAAAAGTGTCTAGCCAAGCTCCAAATGTATTAAGCCTCATTCACACGTCAGTGATTTCCATCAGTGATTGTGAGCCAAAACCAGGATTGGAGACTCCACAGATATATAAGGGAAAGATCTGCATCATTTCTGTGTTTACAGCCGCACCTGGTTTTGGCTAAAAATCACTGATGGAAATCACTGACCGAACACCGACTGTGTGAATGAGGCTTTACAGAGTGTCAGCCACTGATCTGGTGCATTGTTAGGGCTCTTTCACGTGAGCGGATGCCGTGCGGGTAATCTGCTGCGTGAAAGACAGCCAAGCCCCGTTCCGGACAGCAGAGACACGGAGCAGTAACATGACTGATAATGCTCCGTGGCTCTCATCTTTTTACTACAAAATCACAGAGAGATTAAGTTGTCCCCGTGATTTTGTAGTAAAAAGGTCACAGAGAGGCACAGAGCATTATCAGTCATGTTACTGCTCGGTGTCTCTGCTGTCCGGAACGGGGCTTGGCTCTCTTTCACGCAGCGGATTCCACGCATGGGATCCGCTCGTGTCCTTAGACTGCTTATCTACATTTACGCTGACTATTAAAAAGTTAATCCTGGTAAATTCTACCCCTTATGTTTGCTATAATACAAATCACTGAGCAGTGATAAATGGGGTGCAGTACCGTTTTCATGGACTGTGTCTGTCATTAGCCTCATTACATGACCCTTTTTATAATCTCATGCAAACCATTAGATCACTGATAATCTGGATTAAGATTATACACTTGCCAGCTGCTGTTTACCATGGGCTGAAGTAATATAACATTATGTGCATACATTTTTGACATATCACTTATGTGCTGGCTAACTTTTTGATACAACATGGAGCTATACAGAATGGGGGTGATTTATCAAGCCCTACACTCCAGGATTCCGTGTTTACAAAGTCGCAAAAAGTGGGCTTTGATGAGTTTTTTTAATTGTGCAAAAATTCACTTCTTCTGTTTTTAAATCATTCGTGCCAGTTTTAAAAGGGGGTGTAGCTATCTAGGTTAATGAGGTGTAGGCCAGATTTAAGAAATGAAAGTGGATGGATACAGACCCATTCACTTCAAAAGATGCGGACAGCACTCCGTGTGCTTTCCGCATCCGTTGCGCCGTTCCGTGGTCCGCAAAAAAAATATGTCCGTTTTGCGGAAAAGAATAGGCAGTTATATTAATGGCTGTCCGTGCCGTTCCGCAAACTGCGGAACACACACAGATGCCATCCGTGTTTTGCGGACCGCAAAACACACAACGGTCGTGTGCATGAGGCCTAATACAGATATAGAATACATCCAAACATGGAAGTGAGAACCCAACCTTACTAATTCTGTAAGGTTTAGAAAGTGTAAACTTTCACTAGGCAGTCTAAAAATGCAGCCCATTTATCAGTGGCGGATGCTGAGGTCCAGTCTAGTTTATGCCACATATTAGTTGGCTTAACTTTGTGCCAAAACTATGCGTCAAAAATTTGGCACAGTGCTGCATCTGAAAATCCATCCCTTACCTACAAAGCTGTGCCCACTTGTTGGATGCGACAGAAAAAGTGCCTAAAACCTTTAATAAATGTGGTGTAAGGCATGTATGCCAGACACCTGACACATATGCAATAGTAACTCTGTCCTGTTGAGTGGATTTGTTCCATCACGTTCTGTCTGCACTGGTTCTTATATAAAGGAGGCCCATGTTACCCATCGTGAACTCATGTCAAAGGATACAGTTTTCATCACCCTGAGCGTTGCGTGGGGGTCCAGGCATATTCAGCAAAACTAGTTTAGCATCATGAGATTTGTTGACAATGACTTCATTTAATTTAACAGCCGTGTGCATGCGCCGGACATTTGATTGATCCCTACAAAAAAGCAAAAACAAAAAATCTATGAGAATCAGACCAATCCACATAGAAAGCTGCCTAATGCACAAGCATATTTATTCTCTTACGGACGCATGCTGAGTAAGTCCTGGAAACTGGGCATCTGCTTGCTTTGGGCTACACGCACAGATTGGTGTTTGTCTTTGGTCCATGTCATATGTACTCTCTCTGGGGCAGCGTCCGTTTCATCATCATCATCGGAGCCCACACTTGTCAGACGCAGCATGGAATTTCTGTCCTTCACTAACTGGGCCTAAAAGTAGAATAGAGACGTCTCACAAACTCTTAGTTATCATTAACTTCCTACCAGGCTTGTATGAACATTTTTGGCCACAGTCACGAAATAAACATGCACTCGGCAGTCCTTCACTGTAGTACAGGCTATGGGCCCTCCCTGTTGACATGAATTTCCACTGAACACATACCATACACAGGATTTTGCTTAACCCCCCCCCTACTAACCAAGTGATTGTTTTCTCTTTCGTGCTCCAAAAGCTATCATTTTTTTATTTTTCCATCGATAGAACCGTATTAGTCCTTGTATTTTGTGGGACAAGTTATAGTTTTTAATGGCACCATTTTGGGATGCACAACTTCATATCCCATGCACTGCTGAAGGATGCGCTTAATTTATGATGAGGTACAGGCCTCGACAGTCTGTGCGCCTAAACAGAAACCTATAACCGCTCCGTAAAAAGTTAAAAATTAAACGAGTTTGCGAATTTTTAATAACACTTTTTATTTTTACTACTTTTGCACAATAAAAAACCATTTTTATTTGTGCGGGACGACTTGTACTTTTCATTGCCATCACTGTAGGGTACATAACACTTTTTGATTGCTATTTATTTTGTTTGTTCTGGTGGAGAATAAGCAAACAAAACAGCAATACTGGTGTTTTTTTTACCAAGTTTATCGTACGGGATAAATTACATGATAATTGAGTAGTGCGGGTCATTACGGAAGCTGCGATACCAAATATATGGAGGGAATTTTATTTTAGCAGTTTAATCGATTGAAATGCTTTTCCATGTTAAAATGCTTTATTTTTGCATAATGGTTACATTAGCGTCAATGGAATTACATTACTGTTAGAAAGTCATTCTCTTCCACTCCAGCAGGTCTAATGTAACACTTTGTGGATATTGCATTTCATCCTAATTTCCTATCTCCTCGCATGTGTGACACCATTACTCAAATCTGGCCACAAATTCTACAGAAGCGGAGGACATGAAATGGACAGAAAAATTCCCACCTCTCGTTCTCTATCCGTTTTCGAAAGTCGCATTTGCCGCAGCATCTGTGATCGCTGCTCCATCATAAGTGTCCGCTCGTATGTATAGGCTGAAATGTCACTGTCATGCTGTATAAGGTAGAGGATTCAATCAGATTGGACATTTGTAGGTTTCCTGCTATTAGGTTTAGTTTTCTTTCTTACTCACCATCTCCACTACCTCCACGTCGGCCTGAATACGTAAGTGGTAGAGGAAGGTGGCCAAATCTTTCTTCATCTGTATGCTGTTATCCTCCATTTGGGCCACAGTGAAAATACGGATCTTGCACTTTCGCCACGCCTGGTCAGGTTATACCACATTAATACAAAGGTAAAAATAAATTAAAAATAAATACCTTTTCATTACCCGAAGTGACCCTCAGACGTGAGCATCACATAGCACATGCACAAGTGCTGGATTTCTTAGAGATTTAGGAACAAGTTATGCACAGAAATCAGTGTAAAATGTGCCCCTCACTCATGTGAACCGGGTTTCTGGAAACAATGGTCCACATTTACTAGTGTGAGTACCTAGATTTTGGCATACAGTATTTTTGGTACTATAAGATGCACCTTTTCCCCCCAAAAGTGAGGGAAAAGTGGTGGTAAGTCTTATAGTCTGAATGCTAATGTTTGCTTCCAGTGTGTGAGTGTGGTTTAATGGAAACGGGCATGGCCTAATACAGTGGTGGCGAACCTATGGCACGGGTGCCAGAGGCGGCACTCAGAGCCCTCTCTGTGGGCACCCACACTCTGAAAAAAGTCTAAGGCATGCCAGTATGCCTAACACTTTTTCTGCCATTCATCAGCGCAGGCGCGCTATGAACAGCACAGGCAGCACACAGAATGTAGGCAGGCTATCATAGATAAATGATAAAGTACATAAAATATATTTTATATTGGACTGTGGTATTCAGGGTAAATTGCCGTGTTGGCACTTTGCGATAAATAAGTGGGTTTTGGGTTGCAGTTTGGGCACTCTGTCTGTAAAAGGTTCGCCATCACTGGCCTAATACATAGCATTCTGCCACAAACTTCTGTCTCAAACTAAGCCAACCAACAGGTGGCATGAAGTTAGACAAAAGTGCCTAGCCATACACCACATTCATCACCCAGCCTGTGCCACCGTGATAAATCTGGTGCAGGTTTAGACCGCCTGTCTAAGTTTATGCCATGTATAGTAAATCTTATCTAGTGTTCACATGCATTGGAAATTTCCATACGGATTCCTGGCGGCCAAGGCATGTCACTTATTACACCTGAAAATTCGGAGGATTCGCCAAACTGAATGTGCAAATCTGCTGCACACCTGAAACAAAGCTGCAGTTGAAATCTGAAGATACAGCATTATGTACAAATATGTACAAACCCATAGAGATCTTGTCTTTACAGTAAAAACAAAAGACAGATGGGCAGTAAGAGTTTGCATCCTTCTGAGGGAGATGCTAAAAGCAGGAAGGTACTTTCAGCCATACCTTGTGTTGTTTCAGGAGGAAAGGCAGCAGCATCAGCATCCCTCCATCATGTACCACCCACCACACATCTATGTGACCCTCTGCTAGAGTCTCCCGAGATCCAGGGAATAAGGATATGTTCTTAGCCACGAGCAGAGCTTGGCGACCAGCCGTACAGATACGCACAGTGGCTGGAAGCAAAAACAAAGTTAAAAAGAGAATTTCACAAAAGTAACGTCACCAACAAAAATTTCACAGCCACATAAATTAGTTAAATGCACTCACCGACAAAAATAATAAAAATACAAATAACGCACCAAGGAGGAGAATGGAATTAAACTTTCTATGTCTGACTGTAATGATACAGATATATTTAGGTATATAAGTAAAAAAAAGCAAAATGGTAAATTTATTGGGGAAAACTGTATAATTGAAAGGCGGCTCTAGGACCCTGTTGGGCACCTCTAGCCTGGATACAAGATGAGAGAGACACAGATTTCATATTGTATCCTGCAGCACATTTGCCCATAGATGTTGCAGCTGGGCCGGTAGATCCTGCATGTTGGTAGGTTAATGAAGCTTGACTGATGATAAATTTGGAGACTGGGCTGGCCAAGAAATAGTGCAACCCTTGCTGTGTGCGGACAAGCATTATTCTGCTAAAAAAATGCCAGATGGAAGCCCTGCCATGAGAGGCAACACATGTGGCTGCAGGATGTCCTGTGTACATCACTACTAGGGGTGACCGACTGTCATATGCGATGGCTCCCCAGATCCCACCAGCATTTAGGGCAGTGTGTCACTCCACAGCAAAGGCAGGACTGGAGCGCTCACCACGAGACATGCTTCAACTTGACCATTGTGGGATCCCTAACAGAATCTGGATTTGTCACTAAAGATTATATAATTACAGTCTATAGTAGTCCAGGTTGCTGGCTGTCAATGGCAGGACACGTAATAGCCACTGTCACACCTAATTTCCATCTGCTAAGCACCTGAAAATGGTTTTGGGTAGAGACGGGGGATGGGGGGGGGTGTAATAAAGGCGCCATCTGTGTCTGTATAGTGGTCAATGAAATTGTATGAGCTGCTCATGCTTGTCAGCGGATTAAATGATCCTCCATACTGGTGGTCTGTCCAGAGCCAGTTTGCTGTGTGTGTGCGTGCCCTCACATAACCCCTGCTCCCCACACCTCCCAACAGCTAGGTGAGAACGGCCTAGATGGTGGGCAATTCGTCGAAATGACCATCCTGTTTGTCTCAGACCAAAGATCTGCCCCCCTCTCAAGGACAGTCTACTGGGCAAAATGTCATGCACGGATAGCACTGGATGATCTCTCACTAAGAGGTAAACTACCCAAAAGTACCCTCTGAGAGCCTTCTAATAGGGTTGAGGGGAAAGCACTTTTACGCCCCCTTGTGGCAAAATACAGTGTCTAATCAGACCACACCTGTAATCATTTGATTTACACTGGATAAAAGTAATAATGATAAAAAAAAAACTGAAAATTGCATTCTTACTGATGAATGTTTTCCAGGCCCGAGAGTCATCGCTCTGCCGCCACCCGCTTGGCCAACCCATGATTACTGTGTTGTGTCTCATTCCACCAAGACCACAAGATTGGATGAGGTGGGATAAACCTTCCTTTTTCTTCTGTGCTACCACCACCTGGCAGAAACCTTTGACTCTTTCCTGCTCCATCAGCTGCTTCAATGCCTATAAAGATAATAATATATATACAATAGTTTATGTGCAGCACGGTGCTGTATTTTCCATCTTCCCCAATTAGATCACGTTTCGTCTAGAAGAACTGGTCTACTACCAGGGGCTGATTGGCCATAGACCCTACAGGGAAATTTCCCGGTGGGCCGATACCCAGAGGGCCACCCAAGCTCTCCTGATGACCTCAGACCAGGTATATAATGATCTGATGCTCATCGGCCAATATTGCCCTCCTGAACTCAACTGTATTACCATCCTCAGGACGATGATACAGTTGAATACTGTGGAGATGTGCTGCACTACTGTGGTATTTGTTTCTGCTGCGGTGGTACTTTGTCTACTTCTGTTGTCCCTGCCTACTTATGTTGCCCTGTCTTCTATCAATTTTGTCCCGGCTACAACATGGGACCACTTTTAGTTTTTTTTTCCAGGGCCAGTGTTCCCAGTCCGCCCCTGTTTACTACTACGTTTTACACTGATAAACCTGCTCTTTCATACCAGAGACAATCTCCATTACAACAGTTCAATGGAAATCTAACTAATGTGGTAACAGCTCAAGCTGGTAAAACACGTGGTGCTCATCGGTCATGTAACACCTAGCTAATAAGCCTAATCTTCCGCTTTACTTTCGTTGTAAAGACTTATAGGATCCCTAAAGTCTCTTTGGAGAGTACTTAAAGGTGTTTTCTCATCTTGGTAAACAATGGCATATGACTGTGACCCCCAAGTGAACAGGTCTGCGTCACAGTACCCAAGCAGGATTCTGTGTCATAGTGATCTAGTGATGACCAGATACTTTGTGATTTTACACACATAGGGCCCCTGCTTTTTTTTTTTTTGTGGGTTACCAAAATAATTTTGTTGTATTCTTCATGACACATAGGGCTTGATATTATGTTTCTTACAGATATTTTTCTTCCTTTTTAGTTTTATTTGGGAAAAATGTACAAGAAAAAAAAAGAAAAAATTAAGAAAAATTAGAGCTCTTTTTTTTTTTACTCAAACTGACACCAAACTAAATTATTAAGTTCCCTAATTTATGTTGGCTGTTTTTATATATAATGAATACGAATCACGTTCTTAATATTAGACAAATTTACTATTCTGGTACATGGACCTTTGCAAATTTGGAGTATCGTAAATCCTGTACCAGATTTACGCTAGAATTGCGTCTGTGTGGCAAAAATTTGTTACTGCGCCAAATGTGTCCATGTGCCAAAAAAACGCCTAGTGTAAGCTTACAACGCCTATAAGATGACGCAGTTTCACTCGAAAAATGCTGTCAGTGTTATTCAATACATTCCAGAACTCTAAGGCCTCTTTCACACGAGCGTGTCCGGATTAGGTCCGGATGCGTCCCGGTGCATTGCGGCAAACCCGCGCGAGTAGGTACACAATTGCAGTCTGTTTTGACTGCGATTGCGTTCCATTGTTCAGTTTTTATCACGCGGGTGCAATGCGTTTTGCACGCGCGTGATAAAAAACTGAATGTGGTACCCAGACCCGAACTTCTTCACAGAAGTTCAGGTTTGGGTTCAAGGTTGTGTAGATTGTATTATTTTCCCTTATAACATGGTAATAAGGGAAAATAATAGCATTCTGAATACAGAATGCATAGTACAATAGGGCTGGAGGGGTTAAAAAGAAATAAAAAATAATTTAACTCACCTTAATCCACTTGTTCGCACAGCTGGCATCTCTTCTGTCTTCCTTTGTGAGGAATAGGACCTTTGATGACGTCACTATGCTCATCACATGGTCCATCACATGATCTTTTACCATGGTGATGGATCATGTGACGGACCATGTGATGAACGTAGTGACATCATCAAAAGGTCCTATTCCTCACAAAAGAAGACAGAAGAGATGCCGGCTGCGTGAGAAAGTGGATTAAGGCGAGTTAAATTTATTTATTTTTTTTAACCCCTCCAGCCCTATTGTACTATGCATTCTGTATTCAGAATGCTATTTTCCCTTATAACCATATTATAAGGGAAAATAATAATGATCGGGTCCCCATCCGGATCGTCACCTAGCAACCGTGCGTGAAAATCGCACCGCATCCGCACTTGCTTGCGGATGCTTGCGATTTTCACACAACCCCATTCATTTCTATGGGGCCTGCGTTACGTGAAAAACGCACAAAGAGGAGCATGCTGCGATTTTTACGCAACGCACAAGTGATGCGTGAAAATCACCGCTCATGTGCACAGCCCCATAGAAATGAATGGGTCGGTATTCGGTGCGGGTGCAATGCGTTCACCTCACGCATTGCACCCGCGCGGAAATCTCGCCCATGTGAACGGGGCCTAAGGGTTACATAGCATCATAAATCAATATAATGCTATGTGACCCAGTCAGTGCTACGTAGGTCAGGACAGGAGCTCTCGCAGACACACGCTGCAAGTTCAATGCATTGAAGTCGCTTGTGTGAATCCAGCCTTACACCTACAGATTATCTCTAGCGAGTGTTCCTACCAGCGCCTGTTAGCGATGATCTGCCCGATGTTTGGACAGTGTAAAGGGGCCTGTAACAAAAGTCACAGCTTTGGGTTCAGCAGTCGGTCTGGGACATCATGTACATTTATTGTCCTCCAACAAAGTATTCCTATCAAGTTTATTAGTCCAGGACCAAGCCCTATTCAAAGTCCACTCTGGATAATGCTGAGACACGTGATACATATTATTCTATTTGGTGAACTTGTGCGTGTTCACCGTGGCTGCTCAAATGATGCTGCTTTTTACCATTACTCTTCTTTGCTTTTTGAGAGATAGTTTATCAGTTCAGTACAGTATACAATCCTTTTTGTACTATCTGCTTGATGTGTTGTGCATGCAACTGAATTGGAGAACTGTCCATTTGCCCTGGTACTAGCACAAGGTGGCAGGACCAACTAGCTTGAGAAAGTAGTTTTCCTAGGAGTCTGCAGTGAGGTGAACACATGCAGTCATGCTGTACACACCAAGAAGGAAACTACAGGGCGTGGTGATCATACCTGCTCTGCTGCCAGTGCTTCAGCATAGCTCTCCAAGTAATCACCAAGCAAAACAGATCCCACAATTGTTAAACCTTTCCCAGCCTTCAGCTGAGAGGCAAAAGAGAGTAGATGTGGCTGTGAAACATGGAGATCGGAGTCTAGCTTCACCAAAACCAGAAGCTGGGGTCTAGATTGGGGGAAAAAATGCTGTTAAAATCAAAGTCAAATATGTACAGTACATGTAACTACTACATAGCTAAAATGAGTTTTACCTCCAGTTTTTAGTGTGCGGTGGCCCTTCCTCCAGTCGCAGTAAAGCAAAACGTGCTGCACTCAGAGAAAGTCCTCTTATCCCATCTCCCCATTCTTTCTCAGCTCTGTACACAAGGAGAAAAAGGTATTCAGTGTACAAAAGTAGAAACCAAGTAAGAAAAAAGTCTAGAGCAGAGAACATTACCCACCCATGGTACTCTATGTACTTATAGATCATTCCGGCAATTACCATGGAGATGAGAGCGTAATACCAGGAGGAGATGAACATCAGAGCCAGGCACAGTGCCATACCCAGGAAAGACAAAGTCCTACAAAGGCAAAAACCAGAGAGACAGTCATGCCATACTAAATTATTTTATCACATGAACAGTAAAATTTAAAAGGTATTTCTCGGCCATATTCATTGGGGGACACAGGAACCATGGGTATAGCCATGTCCTCTAGGAGGCGTTGGCACTAGGTAAAGCTGTTAGCTCCTCCCCTGGCAGCTATACCACCTCCAGCCTGGAGAGAGAGCTTCAGTTTTTTTCTAGTGTCAATAGGAGGCAAGACCTCCCTGCTCTGCAGGGAATCTCCTGAATTTTTTTTATTTTAGTAAATTTTTTTCCTTCTTTTTCAGATGGGAAAACAGTGGACGCCTCGCCTCCCTGTTCTCCCGGGGTTGAGTTGCGCCAGTACTGGTCACCCGCACTGCTGCCTCCCCCACAGAAGACAAGGTGGACCAGGGCAGCCTCACTCCCCTGCATCCAGCCAGCCAAGGGGTCACCTAGGTCCACCAAAGAGAAGACCCTCCCGCCATACCAGACTCCTGCCACTCCGGTGCCAGCTGCTGAGGAGGTGACCCTGCTGGAAAAGGTACCTTATGGGCCCACTTAGGGAGGGTGAAGAGAAGAGAAGAGGAGGAAGATAGGTGAGTACGGGACTAGGTGAGTATGCTAACCCTCTCCTTCCCTCCCTCCTCCCTATTTGGCAAAGCATCGGGCTCTCTGCTTCCCCCTCCCTCCCTCCCCACGATGACTGGGCCAGACACCGGGCTTCATTTATCATAGCCCTGGACCTCCGGTGGATTCCCTCCCTCTCCCTCTGTGCTGACACTACACGGGCACATAGGGGGTTAACGGCCGGGTATGGCTGTCTCCTGCAGGCACGGTTAGGCACAGCGGGCGGCCAAGCGCACCGCTGTGCTCTGAGTTTTTATCTCGCTACAGGAGGGGAGCGGAGGAGGCTCCCGCTCCCCAGCGCCATAATCCACTTCTAGGGAGCGGGCGCCAAGCGTGCTGCTCCAGAGGAGGTCCGCCAGCTCTGTGTCCGAGCGCCGTTAAATTTAGGCACTGGCTTCACTTTGGGCCTACCCCTTCCCTCTTCCTCCGGCCCGCGCAGCGTTCTCCATGGCCGGAGGGCGCATTCTAATGGGCGTCTTCTCTCTACTTCACTTACGCCCCCCTGTGCTCCGGCCAGACTTTCAGTAGGGCGGGGGTGCATTCCGGCGGCAGTGTCCATAACTTAGGCCTCGGCTTCGCAGCCTACTAGGCCGCAAACTTTCATCCCCGGGTATGGGGGGGGGGCTTCGGCTGGCGCAAATTCTTCCCACCTTACTTCCCCCCTCCCCCAGTAGCCCACAGAGCCCCTCCCCTGGTATTCAGGTCAGTTAACCCTTCCTGGCCAGCCATCTCTTGAGGCTGGCGCAGGATTATTGTCTATCTGCAAGGCAATGGGATTAATGCCGCTAATTTAACCCCTTCCTGCCTCTTGTCACCTGAGGCTGGGCATCCCAGTTTTATAATAATAAAAAAAAAAAAAAAAAAGTCAATTTCAGGTCCTGCCCCCTCAGGCCTCATCGCCGCAGGACCGCCCTGTCTGTCAGACTGGGCCAGTGTCCTAGCACGGAAAGAGGAGGACCTCCGGGCCGTTTGGTTGATAGGCACCACCTGCGCAATCCAATGGTGGACCTCCGGACCATTCCAATCACCCTCCGGGGTCGTTGGTGTGATAAAGCACTACCTGCGCAATCCACTGTGGACCTCCGGACCTTCCCAATCACCCTCCAGGGTCGTTTGGTTGATAAGCACTACTTGCGTAATCCACTGGTGGACCTCTGGACCTTCCCAATCACCCTCCGGGGTGGTTTGGTTGATAAAACACCACCTGCGAAATCCACTGGTGGCCCCCTGGACTTTCCCAATCACCCTCCGGGGTGGTTTGGTTGATAAAACACTACCTGCGAAATCTACTGATGGACCTTTGGACCTTCCCAATCACCCTCCAGGGTCGTTTGGTTGACATTCTCCACCTGCGCAATCCAATTGTGGACCTCTGGATCTTCCCAAATCACCCTCCGGAGTCGTTTGCTTGATAAGCGCCGCCTGCGCACTCCAATGGTGGATCTCCGGACTTCCCAATTTCCCTCCGGGGTCGTTTGGTTGATAAAGCACCGCCTGCGCAATCCGGTGAGTGAACTTCTAGAAGTTCCCATTCCACCCCCAGGTAGTTTGGTTGATGACTCCCACCGGCGAGCCTGCGACTGCCATGGAAAAGATTCTGAGAGTTAAGACTGCACACAATGGGCCAGAGCAGGATATTTTCCTCCTCGGTCACCTCCACACCCCCACCCTTCCTTCCTAGGGTCACGCTCAGACGCACCCTCCTCTCCCTGGAGAGGTTCGGTTCGAGGGGGGGGGGGAAATCAGTTGTTCGGTCTCTGCTGTGATTCCGGTGCGATCTTTGTCCGAGGTAGACAGCAGTACTTGTCGTATGCATCACCCCCTTTCTTAGGCGGAGTATTTGCACTACTACTGGATGCAGTACTCACTTGGATATTACCTCCCTCCATTGGGGTCTAACCGCACTAGAACTGTTTCAGTGCCGGCAGTAGGCGTTCCCCCTTTTAGTAGGTGGCAGAACTGGATTCCCACTGGGAACAGTACTTACTGTATGCATTAGCCTCTTCCATTGGTGGTGCTATGGCTATGGTTCAGTGTTTACTGTATGTCTTACCCCTTACGTAGGTGGGGTATTGATAGGGGCGCTTGCTCCATATGGCTTGCCCTTTCCGTAAGAGGAGTACTTTCTCTACTTGGATTCAGTTCCTGCTAGATGCATTACTGCATTACCACCCTTCATGGTGGAGTACTTGCACTACCCTCTTTCATTGGTGGGATAATTGCAACATTGGCCCTTCCACAAGTGATCCACTACCTCGGGGAATAAGTACACATCTTGGATGTTGCATTTCAACTACACCACGGCTATAGATGCCTTAGCTTCTTCTACAAGTGGAGCGTAGCGAGTATCGATACACGCTGGTGTCCTGCACTCTTCGGTGCCGCTAATAGATACTGTGGCTTTTTCCACGTTGTGTCCTTTTCCTTCGGTGCCGGTTTGGGGCATGAATATGACAACCTCTATCCTCACGGAGTTGCCCAGCGTCACTCATGTGTCCTAGCGTCCCCTATCTCCATGGTCCTCCACTGTTCCAATATGTGTCTTCAACAATATGTAGTGCGTACACCACGGCACCTAATATTGTGATTACGTTCCAGCAAGTCGAGTGTTACACTGACTCTATATTCTCTATCCACCATTCCTGATGTGGGAAGTGGTTGTGCAGGCACTCTGGTTTAGCTTTGCATCGTGTTCTCCTCCGCTGGTGCGGATTTTACGCTGGTACTACCGTTCGTAGTCGCTGCAGTGCTGCATTCCTTCAGGTAGGGGTTCTACCCTGACGCTGGCTTGGCGGTTGTTCCTGTCCAACGCCCTTCCCAGGTGGAGTGTTTAAGGTTAGCTCTCCTTCCCCGGGGCAGTATGGTACCATGGCCTCTACCGGATTCCTCTAGTCTGCCCCTCAGTTTGTGCTGGCGGGGCACGCTGCGGCTCCTACGGTACGGGGATCCTGGAGTAGCCATTACATACTCTGGCTCCTCCTGCACGGCTCCTTCATCAGGTGATGGATTCTTCTAACGCCGAATTCGGTGGCGTACGCTGCATGGCCTCCTCCTTAGGCGGAGTATGGCGCCACCACAGTCATCCGGTGGCTACTTCTGTGTAGTGCCAGTCTCAGATGGGAAATGGGCTTCCCCCTGCCCCATTTTTCCATCCGTTTTTTTCCTTCTCTGGCTCAGGGTTCACGGCCACTCCGCAAACCTTGGTAGCTCTTACGTTACGACTTCCCCTCATCTAAGTTGATGCAGGGTATTGGTTCTGTGTTTTTTTTTTTTTTTCTTCCAGTCTCGTTCCGGTCCGACTGTTGGGCTGTGACGTTTTCCATATTCTCCTTCTACAGGTGAATCCTACCCGTTGGTCCTGGGTGTACTACCCGTATCCACAACTACCCCTCAAGACTTGACTAATGACTGCCCTGTCAGTTCGATGGTAGTTCATGCCTTTTTACTGCACATTCCGTGGCTAGACTACGAGACTCACCACTCCAGGCGGAGCGGGGGTGCTGTCACGACTCACCACCGTTGATGGAGTTTCGTTCCTGAACGGAACACCCTATCTATTCTTCCTCCTCAAGGCAGGAGTTTTTCTCTCATCTTGGTCTGGTCGACATTTCCGTCGAGCAGCGTTGCTACACCGTCAATACACGGTCGCTGACGGAACGCCACTGCCAGTGATTCTCATATCGTCTCTACTTCTACCTATCCAATTTCCTTAGCTTGCAGTTGGACATGCCTCATTCAGGGTTTTTTTCTTGGTAGTTTCTCAGCCAGCTTCTCAGTCTCCCCACAAGCCTCTTCGGCTCGAGGGACTTCGGTGGACCACTTACCGTTTCCATGGCTCTTCCCTTTAGCAGGGGTGGATCCTGCGGTCCTGGGTTTTTGGTTTAGCCCTTGGTTTCTTGATGGGTCAGGTTCGGCGCTTTCTATCCTTCAGGGAATGGCACCTATGGTTCCTCCGTACCGTCCTGCCTTGGGATCTGAACTTAGTCCTTTCAGCGCTCCGGAATTCTCCCTTTGAACCCTTGCGGGAGAGGTCACTCCGACTTCGGTCCTGGAATGTAGTTTTTTCTTGCGGCTATCACATCCATCAGACTGGTGTCCGGGTTGGGGCGCTCTCTTGCAGAGAACCTTCCTGGTTCTTCACAGGGATAAGCGGTTCTCCGGCCCATTATTTCCTTTCTCCCAAAGGTGGTCTCTGATTTCCATTCAATGATGAAATTGTCCTTCCATCACTGTGTCCCTCCCCTTCACACCCTAAGGAAAGGGAGTTACACCATTTGGATGTCGTCAGGGCTCTGACGATTTCTTTGCCAGCCTCCAGTTTCTTCCGGCGTATGGACTCCTCTTTTTTTGTCATCCCGGAGGGTCCTCGCAAGGCATTGGCGGCCTCCAGGGTGGCGATTGCACGTCTGAAATTGCTGAAGCATACTGCACCCGGGGCAGGGTTCCGCCCTTCGGCCGCGCAGTTGTGCAAGGCAGCTACTGTCCTCCTTACGCACATTCACAAAATTTTGCCAGGTGCATACTTATGCATCGGCGGGCGCTGCCTTGGGCCGCATGGTCTTGCAGGCGGCAGTTCTTAGTTGTCTGCAGGGGCGCTTGCTCCATGGGTCTGTGGTTTTTCCCTCCCTGTGGACTGCTCTTGGACGTCCCACGGTTTCTGTGTCCCCAATGAATATGGGCGAGAAAACAAGATTTTTGTAAAACTTACCAGTAAAATCTCTTTCTCGCTCTTCATTGGGGGACACATTATCCACCCAGTATTGTTGTTCGGCCACAGTTGTGGCTGTTGCTGGTTAGAACCTAGTCGGGTTTTTGGCATTGTTGGTTTTACACGTTATTTTGTTGGTTTACTTGCTTCTCCTACTGCTTCTACACAAACTGAAGCTCTCTCTCCAGGCTGGAGGGGGTATAGCTGCCAGGGGAGGAGCTAAAAGGTTTTACTAGTGTCAACGCCTCCTAGAGGACATAGCTATACCCACGGTTCCTGTGTCCCCCAATGAAGAGCGAGAAAGAGATTTTACTGGTAAGTTTTACAAAAATCTCGTTTTTCTGAGACTTTAATACTGATGATGTATCCTCATTGGTATCTAATCAATGGAGGTCTGACACCCAGGACCTCCATCTAGGTCTGACACCCCGCCAATCAGCTGTTCGAGAAGGTAGCATCGCTCGCAGTAGCCCCGTGACCTAGGAGTAGCTCAGCCCCATAGAAGTGAATGGGTCTGAGTGTGATACAAAGCACAACCGCTATACAGTGTACGGCGCTGTGCTTGGTGAGCTGTGAGAAGACAAAAGTGCTCATAGGAGTGCTGGCGCCTTCTCAAACAGCTGATTGGCGGGGTCCCAGGTATCTGACTTCCATCGATCAGATACTGATGACCTATCCAGAGGTTAGCTCATCAGTATTGAAGTCCTGGAAAACCCTTTTAACCCCTTAAGGACGGGCTCATTTTCACCTTAAGGACCAGGCCATTTTTTGCAAATCTGACCAGTGTCACTTTGTGTGAATAACTTTAAAACCTTATCCAGGCCATTCTGAGACTGTTTTTATTATTAATATTGTACTTCATGACACTGGTAAAATGGAGTAAAAAAAATTAATTTTTAATTTATAAAAAAAAATACCAAATTTACCAAAAATTTGGAAAACTTAGCAAATTTCCAAGTTTCAATTTCTCTACTTCTATAATACATAGTAATACCTCCAAAAATAGTTATTAATTTATATTCCCATATGTCTACTTCATGTTTGGATCATTTTGGGAATGCCATTTTATTTTTTGGGGACGTTACAAGGCTTAGACGTTTAGAAGCAAATCTTGAAATTTTTCTGAAATTTTCCAAAACCACTTTTTAAAAGGACCAGTTCAGGTCTGAAGTCACTTTGTGAGGCTTACAAAATAGAAACCACCCAAAAATGACCCCATTTTAGAAACTACACCCCTCAAGGTATTCAAAACTGATTTTACAAACTTTGTTAAACCTTTAGGTGTTCCACAAGAGAGTGATTAGCAAATGGAGATTAAATTTCAGAATTAAAATTTTTGCCAAATTTTCCATTTCAATCCATTTTTTCCAGTAACAAAGCAAGGGTTAACAGCCAAACAAAATTCAATATTTATTGCCCTGATTCTGTAGTTTATAGAAACACCCCATATGTGGCCGTAAACTACTGTACAGGCACACGGTAGGGCGCAAAAGGAAAGGAACACCAGCCCCCCTGATGCACCCCTAGAGTAGAAACTCCAAAAAAGTGACCGCATTTTGGAAACTACGGGATAAGGTGGCAGTTTTGTTGGGACTATTTTTAGGGTACATATGATTTTTGGTTGCTCTATATTACATTTTTGTGAGGCAAGGTTACAAAAAATTGAAATTCAGAAATTTCATCTCCATTTGCCAATAACTCTTGTGGAACACCTAAAGGGTTAACGACGTTTGTAAAAACTGATGCACCCCTAGAGTTTCTACTCTAGGGGTGCATCAGTGGGGCTTCAAATGGGACATGGTGTAAATAAACCATCCGATTCTGGGTTATCGGGTCACCGGAGACACCAATGACCCGGAAACGCAGAAAACCGCAGGTCTGAATTGACCTGCTGTTGGCTGCGATCGTCGATACGGGGGGGTCACAAGACCCCCCTCGGCATTGTCACAGAGTGCCTGCTGAATGATTTCAGCAGGCACTCTGTTCCGATCACCACCCGCCGGTGATCGGAAATGTACGCCCTGTGTCCTTAACGACTCGGACATTAGGGTGTACCTGTACGCCCTGTGTCCGTAAAAGGTTACATATAGAACTCAGCCAGCCAGTTCTCTATAATCCATGAATACCAGCAGGGTCGCCATTAGGGGGACTGCAGCTGCTGGGGGTCAGGAAAGCCACTTCGGGTCTCTCACATCGGCAGCCTCATTAATATTCACTTCTGTGTAGTGAATATTAATAAAGCTGTGTGGACATTGCTCCAAATGGGTTGCATTTTTATTAAAATTATGTCAGAAAAAAAAAAAAAAAAACTTTACAGCTTTCTTTTTATGGTAATAATTACATTTTTCTGCAAACCTAATGTTACAAAAAAAAAAAAAAAAACACACAACATTACAATACTTGTGTTTTTGGAAAATATCTATAATTAGGCCTCTTTCACACAAGCGTATTGAAATCAGTCTGTATTCTGGCTCTGGACTATGCATGAATTCCTAATGATATACCATCAGTATTGCTTCAGTATTTCATCAGGATTTATATGTATTCTTTACTCCCTGCATATTCTATGGATTTCAAATACTGACAGAAACTATAGGCTCTTCATTAACAATATACAAATTGCAAATACGCTCGTGCGAAATCGGCCATAAAGGGGTATTCTGGTTATCCCCTATCGTGTGGATAATTATAAGATCCTATGCTGGGACCCCCACCAATTGTGAAAACGTGAACCCCTCGGAGCCCCCTGAAATTAACAGAGCGACTGGTCGGACATGCGCACAGCCACTACAGGAGTAGCGGAGATAACCGAGCACTGCATTTGGCCATCTCTGGAACTTGCATAGAAATGAATGCAGCAGCTGCATGCATGTCTGACCTGCCGCTTGGTTCATTTTGAGGGGGTTTGGGGGGTACAGGATCCCCGTTCTTGTGATCAGTGGGGGTCCCACCGCTGGATGGGGGATAACTTAACATAACTGAAATACCACTTTAAAGATCACAATACTGTATTTGGTATCACTGTAATCATAATAACTTGTACAATATAGTGAACGCATTATTTGATCGGTAAACAGTGTAAATAAAAATGGCGCATATTTTTTCCCCTCATTCAACCCATTATAAAAGTTTATAGAAATTAAAATTGTATTGATGTGTATGGAAAAATGGCCTGATACACAAAAAAACAAAAAAAACTATGGCTGTTATGGCTATGAATGTGAGAAGGGAAACAGGTGGGTACACAGGGTTTGCTTGGATGGGGCCCTGAAATTCCTGATGATAACCCTGAATACCAGCCAATGTCTACCAGAAGGAAACTGGACAGCAGTAAAGTAAGGCTGCGTTCACACGGGCGAGATTTCCGCGCAGGTGCAATGCGGTAGGTGAACGCATTGCACCCGCACTGAATCTGGACCCATTCATTTCAATGGGGCTGTTCAGATGAGCGATGATTTTCACGCATCACTTATGCGTTGCGTGAAAATCGCAGCATGCTCTATATTCTGCGTTTTTCACGCAACGCAGGCCCCATAGAAGTGAATGGGGTTGCGTGAAAATCGCATGCATCCGCAAGCAAGTGCGGATGCGGTGCGATTTACACGCACGGTTGCTAGGTGACTGTCTATACACTGTATTATTTTCCCTTATAACATGGTTATAAGGGAAAATAATAGCATTCTGAATACAGAATGCTTAGTAGGTGATCAATTGAGGGTTAAAAAAATAATTTAAAAAATTAACTCACCTTCTCCTATGGTTCGCGTAGTTCTCCCGGTCTTTAGTTCTTTAAAAAGATGAACTATGGGCTAAAGGACCTTTGGTGACGTCAGATCACATGCTCCAATCACAGGGTCCATCACCGCGGTGATGTACCATGTGATTGGAGCATGTGATCTGACGTCACCAAAGGTCCTTTAGCCCATAGTTCATCTTTTTAAAGAACTAAAGACCGGGAGAACTACGCGAACAAGGTGAGTTAATTTTTTTTATTTTTTAACCCTCAATTGATCACCTACTAAGCATTCTGTTTTCAGAATGCTATTATTTTCCCTTATAACCATGTTATAAGGGAAAATAATAACATCTACACAACACCGAACCCAAACCTGAACTTCTGTGAAGAAGTTCGGGTCTGGGTACCACAGTCGTTTTTTTATCACGCGCGTGCAAAACACATTGCACCCGCGCGATAAAAACTGAACATCGGAACGCAATCGCAGTCAAAACTGACTGCAATTGCATTCCTACTCGCGCGGGTTTGCCGCAACACACCGGGACGCATCCGGAACTAATCCGGACACGCTCGTGTGAACGCAGCCTAAAGGGGTTTTCCTAAGCCAGCTGTTCCTCTTCAGTGCACGCCCGCAGCGAGGAGTTTACATGGCAATGGCTCACACATGTGCACTGCCACTCCGCTCAATATATATGCAGCAGAGCGGTAGCTGTATCTGTCAGCCCCATACACAATGCTGACTTTTGAACTCAGAGATCCACATTTACTAATGTCAGTGCACCTAGACACCATTGTAAATTGCAATAAAATCTAGTTTTTGAATAAAACCTCTGTACGTGGCTTTCTGGAAAAAGGTGTAGCTTCACGGGAAGGGGCATAGCCTAATATGTGACATTTAGAGCCAAAATTGCACCACAATTCGACTGTAAAAATGTCTCAAGCTGAGCCAACCAGTAGCTATATTATTCAGCCTGAGCCCCTGGGATAGATCTGCTGCATTTACACCATCTATAGGATTAGTAAATTTGCCCCACAATCTCTAAGGTGTGCATGACAAACTACAATAAGTTGGTAGAAAGACCTACCAGTGGTAATACTGAAAGCGGGGGCGCCAGTTTGGAGATCGAAGCAGAGTCTGTAATCCACACGCCAAGTTTACAAAAAGGTAACACATGAGGAAAAACCTGTAAGAGGGACGGACATGCTACGGTTAGTAACAAATTGCAACTTTAGATTGTAGGCTTCCGACATTGAATGGAACACTTTAGCTTTGATTTGGCCATACATCAGCTTAATAGACTGTTCACAAGAGGCCACAAGCCACCAGTTAGCCAGTCTGACGAGTTAAAGACAATTAAATATATATACACAATTCAGTAATTAAAAAAAAAGCCAGCTGTGACCTTAGCCAGTCTTAAGGAGGAGAGGGGGAGAAGTAGCTGACATGGCCACAGGGAGAAGAGGAGAGAATTAGATCCTCATCCCCCTGTATAACTATGCATAACCCAGGGGGAGGGTAACATGGACATCTGTGCACGTTATTAATCCACTCCCTCATCAATTAGACCGCATACTTGCTTTCTGATTGTCACATATGGGAGGGAGGTTCAGAAAAGGAGTGCGAAGAGGAGTGCTTGCTCATCCAACCACCTCTCTAAGGTACCTTTACACGAGTAGATGATCGGTATGATTGAGCGACGAACAAGTCGTTTCTTGGTGTAGTCAACATTTCAGCAATAACCCTTTAGATTCGCCAATTAGTGTCCAGAAAATCGTAATTCCGATCACATATTCCATAGTTTGTACAGCAGACAGTTGCGCTTACACAAAGCAATAACTTAAGTGGCGTGCTTAAACACATCCACGGTGTAATGGTCTGTAATCGTGCGTGCAGTGAATGATTCCTGTTTACACGTATGAAATCACCGACGTCCAACGATAATTTTTGTGCCCACACAATCAATCCAACGAGAAATCTACTGATTGTCGGTTGTCGCTCTATCGTTCATTGCTTTTACACTGCTCGATAATCTTGCCGTTTCACTCAATTTAATGATCATTTACGCAACAATCGCCTCGTGTAAAAGGTACCTTTGGAGATTTTCGAAACTCCCTGTTCGGAACTTTGCACACTCATTTGTATATAGAATAAACATCGTTTTCTGGAGATAGAAAATCAGCAAAGGAATACCAAAGGTATGTTCTAAACCAAGTCTGACCGCACAGCAGCATTACTTCTATAGACCAAATTAAATTTTCTTTAATTAAAAATGTCTACAGCTGGTCGGCAGACTATGCACCTCCATGGTAACATAAAACAGACAACGCTGTCTGAACCCGCAGTCATGTTCCCTTCTTTTGGCTAACCTATAAAATGTATGTAAGCACAATGCAGGAAAATAGAGGACTGCAGGCTGCAAAAGCAGGGTGTGACCATGACCGTAGTTAACACTTTTTGCTGGTTCTCTACCAGGACAAGCAGGATTCCAGCGAGTTTGTATAGCTAGCCAGAAATCTGCTCAATGCTGATGAGATCCAGACAGTTGTCCTTGTTTAGTTAATACCCAAGCCATAGTCTAGGAAACCTTCAGAGAGACAACATGTGCCTCTCCTGACATAATTCTGGAGCATCTATTCTTATACCTCTATGTTGTGCCATTCCTCTCTTCTTCCTACTGGAAGTGTGTGAATAAATTGCCAAGTGGGTGTTCTCAATATGTGTGGAGGTGATGCCTGTATCAGACTGTGCAGGGACATACCTCCTAACTGTTAGCTGCTCCGTTAGGCTACTTTCACACCTGCGTTCGGGGTTCCGCTTGTGAGTTCCGTTTGAAGGCTCTCACAAGCGGCCCCGAACGGATCCGTCCAGTCCTAATGCATTCTGAGTGGATGCGGATCCGCTCAGAATGCATCAGTCTGGCACCGTTTGTCCTCCGCTCCGCTCAGCAGGCGGACCCCTGAACGCAGCTTGCAGCGTTCGGGTGTCCGCCTGGCCGTGCAGAGGCAAGCGGATCCGTCCAGACTTACAATGTAAGTCAATGGGGACGGATCCGTTTGAAGTTGACACAATATGGCTCAATTTTCAAACGGATCCGTCCCCCATTGACTTTCAATGTAAAGTCAAAACGGATCCGTTTGCATTATCATGAACAAAAAAAATAAAAAATAATAATTTTTTATTTATTTTTTGTTCATGGTAATGCAAACGGATCCGTTCTGAACGGATCTAAGCGTTTGCATTATAGGAGCGGATCCCGTCTGTGCAGATACCAGACGGACCCGCTCTGAACGTAGCCTTATTTATGAACTTCTAGCAGGAATAACAGAGGAATGGCACAACATGGGATCATAAGAAAAGAGTCTCCAGAATTGTTATTTCATTTGAGTATAACATTCACTAATACAGACATGTCATGAGATGTCCTCTTTAAAGGGTAGCCATCTTTAAAAGGACAACAGAAACCAGGGCCGTCTTTGCCACAGGGCCCAGTTGCTCCTGGGGGCCCAAGGGAGCTCCGTTTCCCGACTCCCATATTCACTAGTGACTGCGTCGCTAGGTTAAAACATTCGGGGCCTGGGCCCCTGATGTTTTGTCCCAGGCCCCGAATGTCCTGCCTGCTAGATACAACTGTATTGCCGTACACAGAACGGCAATACAATTGAATCTAATACAGGTGAACGACCTGTGTTGACATCACCCTCGGTGCTTTGCTTGTCTTCTTATGCGGCACAAGTGTCTTTGGGCCCCATCATGCTCCTGGGCCCGGTAGCGACTGCTACCTCTGCACCCCCTATAGCTACACCCCTGGGGGGGGGGGGGCACAGCAAGCAGCAGGATAACACGGTGGGGACTCCAGTTGGGGGATGATGATAGAAATGTGAGGAAGCTAAGATGTCTGTGTGTCACACTCTGCAGAGACGAGGCGGCTGAGAGAAGTTGTCCAGACCGAGTGGAGAAGATGATGAGAGAGAAGATCTACAGAGAAGATGATGACAGAGAGGAGACGTCACCTGGAGGCCCTGGACGTGACAGGTAAGTGCTGCTGTATAGCAAGTACAGCAAAGTGCGGGGGGGTGGGGCGGGATCCAGGGGGTCCAAGTAAATTCTTGCCCAGGGTCCAATCAATATTAAAGACGGCCCTGACAGAAACATCTTGCTTTACTTTGCAAGAAAGCTTTTGCATAGTTAAGTGACATATAGTACATACATTGATAAGATTGGTGCTACCAGATCCAAAGAGGCAATGAGGATCCCCAGCTCGGCAATCACAACAGTGAGAAGCAATGCCCAAGTGGGCTCTCCGTTACTTTTTCCATGTCCAAACACCTTTTGCATTAATGAAAAAAAGAGATAAGTTTAGTTATATTCAATGTTCCCTTGGTTCACGATCCCTTCCTGAGGTCCTGCATCCATCTTTACCGCACCCACACAAAAAAGGCACAGACAGAATCAACATAGCTTCTCAATTCGATTCTCACCCGTAGAAATGGGATAATTCCATCCTTGGCAATAGCCTGCAGCAATCTAGGGGCCCCAGTCAGACTCTGCAGCCCGGCTCCACACGTGGAGAAAAAAGATCCAACCACAATGACCCACGGTGATGGCCAGGAGAGTGCCCCCACCACAAGGGTTCCTTTTACTGCATCTCCAAACCTGAAAGAGACCAGACCAGACTGCCACGCTGCACAAACCTTTTCCCTGAGCCCCAGAGTACATCATACTTACTTATCTCTGAGGACCACTCCATCGATACAGGCTCCAAATAAAATCACATTGCTCAAATCTGAAGGTTATTTACAGTTAGAGGAATTAACAGGAAAGTGTACAGTATCCCATATACACCCCGGGGTCTTGGCGTCACACAGACCACAGTACCTTCTTATCTACTCAGTACTGATGATGTGCAAAGGATATGTCCAAAACTACTGACTGGTTCCGCCAATTATTGCAAATGGCATTGAGAGAGGTCTTCTCCTACAGATAATGGGGAGATTTATCAAACTGGTGGAAAGTAGAACTGGCTTAGTTGCAACCAAATCGGCTTCCACCTTTCATTTTCCATAGGAGCTGTGAAAAATGAAAGGTGGAATCTGATTGGTTGTTATGGGAAACTAAGCCAGTTCTACTTTACACCAGTTTGATAAATGACCCCCAGTGTGTTGCATTTGAAGTATAAACGTCAGCTGATGACAGGTACCAATCAGTATTATGGGTATGTTAGGCTATAATTCACACTGTGTCCGAGGTTTACTTTCGCTATTAAATACTCTCAACGTATGTACTGAGCAAATCCTTAGGGTGAAATGGGCCAGACATATGCCAAAAGAGGGTCCTTCAGCATATGCCTGGCTGGTATACACTGCCTACACTGAAGGACCCAATACATAGAAAGTTTATAAAAGTAGTTGTCCCAGAAAAAATATTCTGCAGTTTTCAAACCAGCACCTGGATCTGAATACTTGTGTAATTGCATGTAATTAAAAATGTAGTTTAGTCATTGAGTTATTTAATAAAATGTATCTGTATAGCGCCACCTGCTGTTTGTTCTTTTTCTTATTTCTCTATCCACCTTGCTGAGGTGGGCGCACATGCTCAGATCCATCCTTCATATACCTCCTGAGCTGTGATAGAGAGAGAGCTGCAAAAGAAAGGACATGACCTCTGAGCGGTCAGCTTGATAAAAATCTAGCAGAACAATCAGAATAATGACACATGAGATCTCTGGATCCATATGATGTACAGGGCTGGTTTTAGCTTTGTTGGAAAGAGACTGTCATGTACTATATGACGGCTGCATAAATGCATAATGCTGTGGTGGCGCTGTGGTAGCTTCCGATGCAACTGATCATTTGATTTTCCCCATCGAATGTCGACCTCATACAATAAATCTCAAAGTGAACCTTCTCCTTCTGATAGAATATGGCAACATTTCAAGAAACTACCTTCTAAGGCCTCATGCACACGACCGTTGTTTTGGTCCGCATCCGGCGGCTCGGATGCGGACCCATTCACTCCAATGGGGCCGCAAAAGATGTGGACAGCACTCCGTGTGCTTTCCGCATCTGTTGCTCCGTTCCGTGGTCCACAAAAAAAATATAACCTGTCCTATTCTTGTCCTATTTGCGGACAAGAATAGGCAGTTATATTAATGGCTGTCTGCGCCTTTCCGCAAATTATGGAATGCACACGGACGCCATCCGTGTTTTGCGGATCCGCAATTTGCGGGCCGCGAAACACACAACGGTCGTGTGCATGAGGCCTAAAGAACATGGGGCAAGAAGTAAGTTTTGATTCTTACTAAGCTCTAGTGGCAGGCACATTGGTAACACTGGAATGGAGATCAACTAGATCCTCATACTCATTGCTGTACTAGTGTTAGGCATCATGCACAGATCACTTCCCTTCTAATAGTATGGTGCCTCACCAATGCTGCATGTGAGGGTGGGCCCTCAGAATCATTTCGACCAGCGGGACACCCAGGGTCAGACACTGCTAGCACCAACTATACAGATGTAGCAGGGGTAACACACACACTCTTAACTCAAATTTCTTAAGGGCGCATATACACGTCCGTATGTGTTTTGCATTTTGCGGACCGCCCATCGCTGGCACTCTCATAGAAAATGCCTTTTCTTGTCCGCAATTGTGGACAAGAATAGGACATGTTTTATTTTTCCTTGAAAATGATGCGGACCCATTCTGCAGACGTGTGAATGGACCCTAACTCATCGCGTTATCTTGAGACAAAAGCCATTGAAAAGCAATGGCTTAACGCATTTAGTTTAGATAACATGTCTCATAAAGCATGTGTGTTAACCCTGCTACATCCGTATATGTATGTATATATATATATCTCCTTAATATAATACTGTTATCGGAGAAGGGGGGTTAGAATGTACTATACATATCACGTTTAGGTATTTTTAAACATTTCTGTCTGTATCATTATTGTAGGTATACCTCGTGCTAATATGCCATATGCCACTCTTATTTCACTACCATCTGTCACATGAGAGCACGTGAACACCTTCTGTTTCTTGAAAAGCTAATTCTAAAGGACTAGCTCACATGAAAATGTAAGTCAACAACCAGTACAGGATACAAACTAAAGACGTTGTAAGTATTGCAAGGATTGTGCCGATTGGAATGGACTTTTGGGCATCCCTCAGGTCACCAGAACGATTAGAACCTGCCATAATTCCTGCAAGAAAGCAACGTTTAGAGTTAAGCATAGTTGCCCGCTGCGTGTAGATGTCCCAAATCTGGATGACAGCAGTTGTTGACTTTAAACATTAAAAAGAAAGATTGCTGAACACCATTTACGGATCGTTTTTAAACATTGTGAAGGATCTGACATGACATTTCATATAGGCCGACTTTCTTACAGCCATGAGTGTAGACTTCGTATGCCTGTTCTCCATAAAGGCTAAGACCGCAGAGCAGGAGCTTTGTGCAGAGGAGCATAGACTGCTGTAGGAAGCAGGAGGATGTCCTGGCTCTGGAGGACGCAGTCGGTCAATTAAGTGTATGACAGATTTATAGCAGTAGCAAGAAAGGACCGGCACTCACTATAAGTGGTCTACAAAAGGTTCTTGTTTATTGTCACATAGTCCATAGACAGGACTATGTGACAATAAACAAGAACCTTTTGCAGACAACTTATATAGTGAGTGCCGGTCCTTTCTTGCTGTTGTTTCGTGGGATGCCAATCCTAGGACGCGAGCACCACGAAATATGTACCTGCAGTGCCGACCTACTGGACTTACTAGATTTATAGCAGTGACATCTACCTGAATGTAAATTCTATCTAACATGGAAGGTCCACTTCTTTGGAAGATACCAATTCTTCTTGCAAAAATCCACATGAACAAGGTGAGGTAAATGACATATGCTGATCAGTATTGGTCTGCTATTACATGGATGCATTATTGTGTCTGTAAATCAGCCACAATGCTTGGACCTTCCATGGTTCAGCTAGATGACCATAAGGCTCTTTGGTGATCTAAGATGAACCATGGAAGACCGAGTCATTGTGGGTGTAATACAAAAATGTGCCTCATCACCGCCATGTAAAAGTGGCTTTAACTTCACCTTTCCTGAGTGAAAATGCTAAAGTGACTGTCTAGGAGTATAACATATATAAAACCACATTATATGGCGTCATAATACTTTCCCAGGGCTGATGTACACGGCCGTTGACTGTTTTGCGGTCCCCAAAACACGGATACCGCCCGTGTGTGGTCTGCATTTTGCGGAATGTAACATTCGGGCCATAATAGAACAGTCCTATCCTTGTCCATAATGCGGACAATAATAGGACATGTTCTATATTTTTGTGGATGCCACAGCACAGACATACGAATGCGGACAGCACACGGTTTGCTTTTTGCAAACTCACTTCACGTTCGTGTTCATGAGCCCTTATACTGTACTACTACAGCTGTATCGCCTACAAACTAAGCAGCAGGTTGTAGGTAGAAATGTGTAGTGCCACTGACACCTCTGCTGTCAGGAGTAAATATCATGTGAACGTCCGGCTGTTATTTCTGAGGGTGAAGCCATGTTCTTCTGGGGAATAATCCTACCTGTCCATCATAGACTGCATAATAGGCTAGCCTCACATTCGTATGGTTTTGTTTAAGGACACGTTTACATCAGCACTATTATTTCTATTGTTCTACTCCATTATAGGAGCAGAATGCTGAAAATGATGGAAGTGCAGGATTTGGCACATAACTGACAGAAACAGAGGCGAACAGATCCCATTGACTATAATGGGGTCCATTAGGGAGAATGTTTTGTTTTTGTTTGTTTTTTTAGCAGGGAGAAAAAAAAATCTGCATGCAGGACTTTCTCGCCATTATTCTCTCTAAGGCTACTTTCACACTAGCGGCACGGACCTCCGGCAGGCTGTTCCGTCGGTTGAACAGCCTGTCGGATCCATCCTGCCGCTAGTGAACGTGTGCCCCCGGACTGCCACTCTGTCCCCATTGACTGTAATGGGGGCAGGGGCGGAGGCACGGCGAGAGGCTGCCAGAATAAAACTAAGACATGTCCGACATTTTTTTCCGGCAGCCTCTCGCCGTGCGTCGCCATGCCTCCGCTGGAACTCCGCCCCCATTATAGTCAATGGGGACAGAGCGGCAGTCCGGGGGCAAACAGTCACTAGCGGCAGGACGGATCCGACAGGCTGTTCACCCAACGGAACAGCCTGCCGGAGGTCCGTGCTGCTAGTGTGAAAGTAGCCTAACTCTGTGATGGAGGCCCCAAATGGAGCCTCCAACGGAGAGAACATGCCCTAATTCTCTACCATTTTGTATAATTATTGTTCCTGCCAAACACATATTTCTGGGAAAATTACGTTTTACAGTGCTGGTGGTTGTATACAGTGAACTCTCAGGTTATCACACACAGCAATGAAGCTACTGAAGAGACTTTTAGCCCACGCATGTATGGGAGAGTCAAGAAAACTACCAAGAGCTATCCCATAAGCAGCGGAGGTTTCTTATTCTGTGGTAGCCTTTACATATGACACAAAAATACAGGCAATACCTGTAACAGATGGAAAAAAGATGCCAACAAGGAGGGTAAAAGATGTGGTAATGTCAGCCAGAACATAACTACTGGAAGGAGAGCCCACTGCATCTGATGAGGATAAAGAACCCTTTTCTATAATCTCTCCTTTCTGCAAATAATTGCTCCAAAGGTTTTCTGGGAAAAAAAACCAGAAAGGAGTCATGTAATATTACAGTGATTGGCTAGAGAAAGGAAGAAAAAGAGAAAAATATATCATGGAGTACCAGTAATAATGCTGCTGCTCAAGCCTGGAATTCCTTGTACTTCTGTGACATTATTGTGGGCAAAATATTCATCACACGTCGCATTCAAGAACCCAGGTGGGTGACAGAAACGGTCCCACAGGTCAGATGGAGATGTTATGTTCTCTGTTTGAACCATCTTGGCACACGTGCTAAACTCGAGTCTAGAGAGAGTTCGGTTTCCAAGGAAGCAAACACTAAAAAGTGAAAGGTTAAAGGCAATTGTTAACAAATACGTAGAACACCACAGTAAGAGCACACAAGGTAAAACGCTGGATTGCTGCAGTATATACAAATCAAGTGACATTATTATGACCACCAGCTAATATCCAAAGTAACCGCCGTGCGCAGCACGGTCTGGGAGTGACTCAATAAGGTCCTGGTACGTGGTCACAGGAGCATCTTACAGTTGTTGGAGGGTGCGTGGGAAAGGATCTATAGAGAGAATGATGATCAAGGTGGTTCCACAGATGCTTAATTGGTCCCCCAATTTCCCCAGACTTGAACACAGGGTAGTACTTGAAAGTCTTGGTCATGCTCTTCCAACCAATGTAGGACATTTCTAGTTGTGTGACATGTCGCACTGTTTTGCTGGAAGATCCCATCCGCCCCAGGGAAGACAATCAGCATCTATGGGTGTACGTGATTTGCAAGGATAGATTCATTTCATACCCAAATATCAGTTGAAAGTGCCTTTCACATGGATGAGTGGGCCCAGAGAATGCCATGAAATCATTCCCCAGACCATAACGCTGCCACCAACAGCTTGTGTTCAGCAATGGTTGCAGGGTGTTGGTTCTCTGATGTTTCTCGCCTGACAAGCCAATGTCTATCCATTCAATGAAGCAGAAAATAGGACTCAATCTTTGTCAATTATCTGAGGTCCAATTCCGATACACCTTCGTAGCCGATGTTAACCTCTCACATCAATAACACCTGGTGCTCTGCAGTTTCCATGTCTCTTATTCGCAATGGTGCCATTTGTCCACACACAATACACGTTCACCATAGGTCACAAACTGCACATTTTCAGAAATACTGCCACCCTTGGCCTGAAAGACCATAATCATCCCTTTTTGCAACTCTGATAAATCGCCCCTTTACCCATGACAGCAACGAGGGATATGTGTGCACAGTCCAGACCCACCAAGCCAGCTCACCATACGTGACTTCCTTCATGAGCTACTCGCTGCCAACGTCAAAAGTAGGAAGTAGTCATAATTATGGGACTCAAATGTGTATTTTCAGGAGATGTCAAGGTGAGGAAAAAAATACACACAATAGAAGCTGCACGTATTGTTACACACAGTATTACGGTATACTCAAGATATTTTGACAGTTGCTAAGTTGAACTTTGTCTTGGACATCAGTGTCAGCCTGAGGTCATGCTGGGACTGAACATACAGTCATGAACATCTGAAACTCAGCCAACGTGTTCGCCCTAGACTATGCACACAATGCTCGCCTTTCTTTCTAGAATCCTATAATTCCGAAGTACACAATTCATATGTCTTTACCCTTAAAACTTACGGGAACTCAGGAGGTGCAAAGGCAGATTTCAGTGCCCCAGCATAGATTGCCAGTATAGACAGTATGACACAGGTCAGAAACAGCGATGCCAGCTTGTTCACATAGCGGACGCCCACAAAAACAATGACAGACATGAGAAGGAGAAATCCAGTGCCATAGACCCGCATGTTATTGAGCATAGCAGCCGAGTTCTCTACCACTCCTTCACTTTCAAAAATGACAGCCCGTGGAGCAATGTACACCTGTGCAGAAAAACAAGGATGGTCAGAGGCACGAGTAGTAAATGAAATGATATCAAGCCAACAATGGTAAATGTGAAAGATTTACATAGTACCAGACCGTGTAAGCAGATATATGCCCATGCTGGAAAAGATTAGTCTACTTCCCCATTTCTGATTACCACCTGCAATAATCTTATATTTATCTCTATAGATTATCCAATATATAATACGATCAACCCCACAGGAACAGGAGCAGACCACAGATATATCTTCTCATACACTATATCTAGTAACGCATGGAACATTCACATGGTTGTATTTTTGGTCTTTAGTCCATGCACAAATTTCTTGATAAATATATATATAGCACAGTAAAGGTTTTCCTACTTTACCCTGCATCAAGTAGTGACGATACTCGGGGTACTTTTCATAAAATCACTTTCTATCTGTTGCAACAGGAGTGTAGAGTTCCTGATACTCATGAGCAGCAAGTTCCTTAGGCTGGTTTCAAACGAGAGAGTGTCACTGTGGACTCGCAGTGAGAGTATGCAGCAGCTCCCGTCCTGACCTCCCAGCACTGCCGGGGGTCGCATAGCATTATATTGATTTATGATGCTATGTAACCCTTACAGTTTTGGAATGTATTATATAACACTGACAGCATTAGGTCAGCATTATCAAGTACATTCCAGACCTCTAAGGGTTACATAGCATCATAAATCAATATGATACTATGCGACACCATCAGTGCTGGGAGGTCAGGACGGGAGCTGCGCTGAAAGTCTGGAGCGTGACACTCGCTCGTCTGAAAGAGGCCTTACCCTCCTGCCACTGACTCATGTCACTCACTCCTGTCAGCTTTCTCCCGATCATATGCATAGAGAAAACAAAGTCAATCAGGGTGGGTGAGAACCAGCAGCTCATGAATACCAAGTGCTCTACACTTATCACCTGCTGGAGCAGATAACTAGTGCTTTTATGAAAAAGTATGGCAAGATAAAAAGGGAGTGACCTAGTGCTGGAATCAAGGTGTCTGTCAATAGTATAGCGCATTATGAAATAAAATACGAAGTGTTTTTTTTCCAGGCTTTTTTGCATTCCATTTGGGGAGTTTTTTTAATCATTTATTTCGAAATGCAGCATGCCCTAGGTATGCCGGTTTTCCTGACACTTTTCTCATTAGGCTGAGTTCACACGGGCGAGTATTCCGCGCGGGTGCAATGCGGGAGGTGAACGCATTGCACCCGCACTGAATCTGGACCCATTCATTTCTATGGGGCTGTGCACATGAGCTGTGATTTTCACGCATCACTTATGCGTTGCGTGAAAATCGCAGCATGCTCTATATTGTGCGTTTTCCACGCAACGCAGGCCCCATAGAAGTGAATGGGGCTGCGTGAAAATCGCAAGCATCAGCAAGCAAGTGCGGATGCGGTGCGATTTTCACGCACGGTTGCTAGGAGACGATCGGGATGGAGACCCGATCATTATTATTTTCCCTTATAACATGGTTATAAGGGAAAATAATAGCATTCTGAATACAGAATGCATAGTAAAATAGGGCTGGAGGGGTTAAAAAAATAATAATAATTAAACTCACCTTAGTCCACTTGATCGCGGAGCCCGGCATCTCCTTCTGTCTCCTTCTGTCTCCTTCTTTGCTGATTGTAGGAACAGGACCTGTGGTGACGTCACTCCAGTCATCACATGATCCATCACATAATCTTTTACCATGGTGATGGATCATGTGATGGACCATGTGATGACCGGAGTGACGTCACCACAGGTCCTTTTCCTGCAATCAGCAAAGAAGGAGACAGAAGAGAAGCCGGGCTCCGCGATCAAGTGGATTAAGGTTCACATTTAAAGTATTACAATAAAAAATGCAGCTATAAACCACTGCAAAAACTCACTAGCAAAAAGAACGCAAGAGTATGTGTGAATTAAGCCTAAAGATTTCTGAATATATATATACACACTTTTTTAGAGATTTCTAAGAATACAAATACAAAAAGAAAATAGGCACCCTGCAAGTTTACTGCCTAGGCAGTCGAGCCAGTAGAGAACACAAAAGCATCAGATAACAGTATCTGAAATCAATACTTGTCTTCTAATGCTGTAACGTAAAGACTATGAACACCTTTGGGCATTTTTTTATGATTGCATTTTACACATTTGGGGCTAAACATCATTTTTTCATTTGGTCTTTAGGAAAAATGTCAACAGTTTTTGTTCTACAAGGTTAAGGCTACTTTCACACCAGCGTTTTTGCTGGATCCATCATGGATCAGCAAAAACGCCTCCGTTACTGATAATACAACCATCTGCATCCATTATAAATGGATCTGGTTGTATTATCTTTAACATAGCAATGACGGATCCGTCATGAACACCATTAAAAGTGGTGGGGGACAGATCCGTTTTCTATTGTGTCAGAGTTAAACGGATCCATCCCCAATGACTTGCATTGTGGGTCATGACGGATCAGGCTTGCGCCACACCACATCGCGGACAGAAAAACTCTGCCTGCAGCGTTATTCTGTCCGCGATGGGGACGCAACCAAACTGAACGGACTGCATTCTGGTGCATTTAGTTTCATTCAGTTCAGTTTTGTCCCCATTGACAATGAATTGGGACAAAATGGAAGCTTTCCCCCCCCCCCCGCTATTGAGATCCTATGACGGATCTCAATAGCGGAAAGGGAAAGCGCAAGTGTTAAAGTAGCCTAAAGAGGTCGTCTCATCTTCGAAAGTGTCAGATACCTCTGGGACCTCAATTTTTTTTCCACATATATCCTGGCGAATGCAGTATGCTATTTTCAGAAGTCCCATAGAAAGCAAGGCCACCACTCCATTCACGTCTGTGAGACTGCCGGAGATAACAAAGCCAATCCCTTTGGCTTGACAACCTCTTCAAGTTTCAGACTACCTGCAGAGTATCTTGCTCTCAGTTTCACACTGACCCGCCAAGTTTCTACTCTGATGGCTCAGTGTATAGCCCTTATCTCTGAACGCCTGACAGGTTCTAAACACCAATTTAAGCCATATTCTTATCAGTTTAATAACAGTTTAGCTATAAAGACTAGAGTGTTTATGAGTAGTTAAAAGTTAAGAGATGAACGCTACATTCTGCAAACTGAAACTTAACCCTGTTGAACAAAAACTTTTGACAGTTTTTAATACAGATAGACTGAAATAAATATGGCATGTTCACTTACCAGGAATATCTCTATGGCTCCAAGTATATACATGGCTGTAGCAAAAGTTGTACCTAAATAGAAGCAGAGACCAACAGCTCCACCAAACTCAGGACCAAGAGCCCGGGAAATCATAAAGTATGAGCCACCAGCTGAAAAACAAAGAAAAGAAAACATATATAAGAAAGCACACGTCTGGACCATGGGGCAAAATCAGCCCTATTTCACCTTAAGGAATTGTGCCGCTGTACAGGCACACGGCAGGGCGCAGAAGGAAAGGAATGCCATACGGTTTTTGGAAGGCAGGTTTTGCTGGACTGTTTTTTGACACCATGTTCCATTTGAAGCCCACTGATGCACCCCTAGAGTAGAAACTCCAAAAAAGTGACCCCATTTTAGAAACTACGGGATAGGGTGGCAGTATTGTTGGTACTAGTTTAGGGTACATATGATTTTTGGTTGCTCTATATTACACTTTTTGTGAGGCAAGGTAACAAGAAATAGCTGTTTTGGCACAGTTTTACAACATTCGTCTGACAGGTTAGATCATGTGATATTTTTATAGAGCAGGTTGTCACGGACGCTGCGATACCTAATATGTATACTTTTTTTTTTTTATTTATGTAAGTTTTAAACAATGATTTCATTTTTGAAGCAAAAAAAAATCATGTTTTAGTGTTTCCATAGTCTGAGAGCCATAATTTTTTCAGTTTTGGGCCGATTACCTTGGGTAGGGTATTATTTTTGCGGAATGAGATGACGGTTTTATTGGCACTATTTTGGGGTGCGTATGACTTTTTGATCGCTTGCTATCACACTTTTTGTGATGTAAGGTGACAAAAAATGGTTTATTTAGCACAGTTTTTTATTTTTTTATGGTGTTCATCTGAGGGGTTAGGTAATGTGATATTTTTATAGAGCCGGTCGATACGGATGCGGCGATACCTAATATGTATACTTTTTTTTTATTTATGCAAGTTTTACACAATAACAGCTTTTTTTTAAAAAAAAAAAAAGATGTTTTAGTGTCTCCATATTCTGAGCCATAGTTTTTTTTATTTTTTTGGGCGATTGTCTCAGGTAGGGGCTCATTTTTTGCGCGATGAGGTGAAGGTTAGATTGGTACTATTTTGGTGGGCAAACGCCTTTTTGATCGCTTGCTGTTGTACTTTTTGTGATGTAAGGTGACAAAAAATGGTTTATTTAGCAGAGTTTTTATTTTTTATTTTTTACGGGGTTCATCTGAGGAGTTAATGTTAAATGTTAATAGAGCCGGTCGATACGGACACGGCGATATATGTATACTTTATTCTTTCCCCCCCCCCTATTTTTTACCAATTCTTTTTAACTCTATTTGGGGAAAATGAAGTTTTACTTGAAACTTTTAATTTTTTGGGGGGAAAACTTTTTTTTTTTAACTTTTGTTTTCACTTATTTTTTTGTCCCACTTTGGGACTTGAACTTTTGGGGGTCTAATCCCCTTTACAATGCATTCCAATACTTCTGTATTGGAATGCATTGGCTGCATGAGTAATACAGTGTGTATTACTCATACAGCTTCCTGCCTGTGAGATCCAGGGGGCTGGATCTCACAGGCTCGTCACCTTCCATGGCATCGGGTCCCCCCTACAGCCCCATGGGGACCCGATGGCACCGCCGCCCGCCAGATAAGGTAAAACCGCAGGTCTGAATTTACCTGCGGTTTGCGGTGATCGCCGATGCGGGGGGGGGGGGGGGGTTTGCGGTGACCCCGGCGTTGTGACATCCTGTTCCGATTAACCCCCGCCACGCCGCAATGTCGTTTTTTAAAATTAGGACGTACCGGTACGTCCTGGGTCCTTAAGGACTCGGCAAACATGGCGTACCGGTATGTCCTAAGTCCCTAAGGGGTTAAAGGCTATGTACACCTTTGGGGGCAATTTTTTTTTATTATTGCATCGTACTCAATTTGAGCTAAAATCATTTTTTAAATTGGTCTTTATTACAAATATGGAACCCTTTTCTTTGCACAGGGCTGAGATGCTCTAAATAGAGGGATCTGAATATTCTCTGTACTCCGTCAGTCAGCTAATATGACAGGCTCCTTATCTCTGCTCTCTGACATTAAAAAAAAAAATAAGTGTTTGACCTCTTAGCAAATTAGAAATAGAGTTATTAGATGACAGCACAAAGTGAAAGTTAAAAGTACTATTCACACAGTTAGACAAACAGTTAACCCTTTGTGACAGAAAGGCTCAATATTTTTAATACAGATCAATTGAAAAAATAATTTCTAGCCCAAAATGAGTAAAATACCAAAGAAATTGGCCTCCGAAAGTGTACATAGCCTTTAATGATAAAATATAGAATGAAACTGGCTTGATACAGTGATTCCAACTTGCCACAGGGAAAATACATAAACCATGATGTAGTCATAAGCTATTATAATATACTATGGATTATGAAAGAAAGTGTATATCATTTAGGTAATGTATGTATGAAGCAGGAAGAAGATAGCAGGATGAGATTACAGATATGAATTAAAGACTTTACCTGGTACTACTCCATTTGTTGCGATTGCACTCATAGATATTGCTGTAAGCATTGTCTGAGAGAAGAACAGATAAGTGATGTTACATAGACTGAAATACATGACTCCTAACGGATAAGTGTTCCCCCTGTTCTGTAATACCTGACTCCTAACTGATAGCGGTTACCCCTGTTCTGTAATACTTACACAACAGCAGCAGGCAAACACAATGCAAAAGGAATGTAGGATGCCAGCAGTCCCTACCACCCAAGGTAGACGGAGAAATAGGATGACTCCAAATATGTTTTGCAGACAAGGCAGGTAAACACCCATTATCGTGCCCATGCGAGGAGCCTATAGGTATAAAAAAAAAAAAAAAGGATATATCAAGGTGCCATTTCTCATACTCTGATGAATACTTTCATAGTTGTCATCTCTTCACCTTGGTTTGCTTTTTTTTCCCCTCACTCTCTTCTTCATGTTCTCTAGCGCCCTGAGGGAGGTTGGTGTAATTGGCCAAGCGATTAAGCAGAGAGGAAACCTTTGGCCGTGTGTCCATTTCCTCCTGCACAACACAGGGAATAAAGAATAGGAAAGATTATAGTCAACAAGAGCATGATATTTATATGTACACACAAACGCAGGGGAGAAACAAGTGTTCATGGAAGCTGCAATCTCTTCCAGCAGCTCACTTAACAATGCCTTTGGGAGCTCAAATCAAGTTTCGCCAATTCGCAATTGGTTGTCAATTCGCTAACTATTATGAAGCACTTGGTAACATTATCCGGCTGGTATGGGAATCCCTTTTGGAGATTTAAAAAGTTCAGGCAAAATGATTTTGCCACTGTTGGCTATGGACTGCGGTATCTACATAATGATTACTGACGTCTAATTATTACAATAAAGCTGGCCGTAAACAGGAGAATTTTGAAGGTAGATGCCTCAGCTTTTCACAAGATCTGCTAGCAATTGTATATCTATGAGAACCGCCTGCTGGTCGCCTGATAGTATGGTTGTTCCTTTTTGGTTACTGCAAAGGGAAGAATCAAGTTAATGGTTGAACAGAAGTTGAACAAACAATCTTCTGGTGCACGTTTGTTTCACAAACACGGCCATACACGTTGTAGTCCATATTGGCCTTTACAACTGTTCAAACTGACCATACACGTTCAATGAAACTGGGCAACAACAAAAGATCTTTCTGGGAGGAACATTCGTTTTGGCTGCAATCATCTAGAATTTTTTTTAAGGGGATGAAAATCACTTTAGATCACCTATTATCTATTAACATGAACCTGAGAAGGCGATCATATGGAATATGTTAAGTCTAAAATGTAACTTTTAATACACACGGATAATATAGGTGTCCCTGAAAATATATACAATATACATTACATAAAGGTTGCAGTAGGAATTCCTACTGCAACCTTTATGTAATGTATATTATATATATTTTCAGGGACACCTATATTATCCGTGTGTATTAAAAGTTACGTTTTAGACTTAACATATTCCATATGATCGCCTTCTCAGGTTCATGCAATCATCTAGACTAATGCGTATGACCAGCATGTCTGAAAAAGTCTACTTGCGTGATATCAAGCGATTCTTATCACCAAATGAGTTTGATTTCTCTCCATACAGGAGGTCCTTCATTAGATTAACATCGGCCAAACTCACCTATTATATAATGTATATGGGGGTTTCCTGGCTCTGACCTTTAGAGGTGATGTCTCGGTAAAGAAGGATTGAGAACGTTAAATTTCAAAATGCCCATCCTTTGTTCACAAGGGAGATAACCTGCATCAGATGTGTCTCCTCTACCCCAATGAGAAAACATGTAAGCTTGGCAGTCTGCATGTGTATGGGGCCACCCTTTTCGATATTATCACGTGTTGTGCTATGGGGAAGGTTCTGTCATGTGTACTTTTGAGACCTCCATGGTCTTTGCTGATTTTTAAATGGTTTTATCAGTGTTCTGTCGAATAAAGCTTGATATATTTTTTTATATGCTGTGCATCGTTCCTGGCATACACTTCATGTGCTGTTGATATACCATTCTCATGGTTAATGGTATATGCTGATAGCTCGCGGTGGTTTCTAATTGATCTCATGTGAATGAGCCAGTTGTTTAGCCGAGCAGCTATTGAATGTATATGATCTCCTTTGCTTGACGGTTATTGAACCATTATTGAACCATCTTTAAGGTTGAGATGATCATCTCTTTGTGAAGACAGCGTTTTTATTACGAACATCTCCACATCATCTTCTCACCTCAAACAATGCCAGATTCCTGTCATAGGAGTCCTCTCCCTCTTCACTGTGGTTCAGATAAAGAGCAGAGTTTTTCCTCCGGTCAATCTCTGTAGAAGATACAGTAGAGTTATGGTACAAAAGCTGTCATGCACCTCACCGGCATCATGGCTGGCATTAGCTAGTTAAACTGTACCTAGCAACTTGCTGTTCTCCTCAGTTACTGATGTTTGACTTCGATCTTAAGAGAGAAAACATGATAGGATTAGCAATTTTAATTAATGACTTACTGAAAGTGCAGGAACTAGAGTTCTCTAATTTTCCGAACATGTCACCATTGAGGTAAACAGCCTAGAACCACTAGTTCCGAGAGCTGTACGTACATATAGAAACATAGAATGTGTCGGCAGATAAGAACCATTTGGCCCATCTAGTCTGCCCAATATATCTGAATCCTATGAATAGTCCCTGGCCCTATCTTATATGAAGGATAGCCTTATGCCTATCCCATGCATGCTTAAACTCCTTCACTGTATTTGCAGCTACCACTTCTGCAGGAAGGCTATTCCATGCATCCACTACTCTCTCAGTAAAGTAATACTTCCTGATATTACTTTTAAACCTTTGCCCCTCTAATTTAAAACTGTGTCCTCTTGTGGTAGTTTTTCTTCTTTTAAATATTCTTTCCTCTTTTAATATGGAAATGTTTCATACATACATCAGAACGTCTCCCAAGTGCCCAGGTGGACGGCTTTCCTTTTCGAAGTGCCTAAGCCTGCCAAGCTTCCCCACGCTGCTCTTCCTCTAACCACCTAATCCTTCCTTATCTCTCGCTGGACCTCAAAATCTCAAGCATGAGCCCTGTGCTGCACCTTTGGCAGTACAATCCCTTTTATGGTCTATTACCTCAGGGATATGTTCTGCGCAGGCGCTGCAGCCTACACTTGTGAAGATCGGCTGTAACATATCCCTGAGGCCCACAAAAAGGAATGTAGTGCGCAAGTGGCGGAAGTGCAGAACAGGATGAATGCTTGAGATTTGGAGACAATAGGGGAGAGGGGAGGAAGAGTTGGGTGGTTAAGGTAGAAGCAGACAGTGGGGATGGGCCGTGGGCTTGGGCACTGTAAAAACGAATGCCCATCCAGCTGGGCCCTTAGGAACCGTTTTTCTCGCTTATAATGCTTTTAGAACGGTCTGCTCGTAGTTGTATTAGTAAAAGATATGTGACAGACTCCCTTTAAAGGTGTTATCGTTGAAAAAATATTAATGAACTATCCTCAGGATAGGTCATCAATATTAGATCAATGGGGGTCTGACTCCTGGAGACCCCCACCAATCAGAGGCCAGGAGCTCCTTGAGCACCGCAGCCTCTTCCTAGGCCATGTGACATCACTGTACATCGGTCACAAGGCCTAGTTGCAACTCAGCCCCATTAAAGTGTATGGGACTGAGGTGCAATTCCAAGCACTACCACTATACTATGTACGGCGCTGTGCTTGGTGAGCTGCTCCTGGAGTCCGAGGCGCTTACCAGAGCACTGGTGAGTGCAGCGGCTCCCTAAACAGCTGATCGGTGGTGCTGCCAGGACTCTGACCCCAGTCGATGGGATACTGATGTGTTATCATTAGTATTTCCTGGATAACCGCTTTAAAATCTCCTCCACTTTGCTGTTACGCAAATCCATGGCAGCAAGTCCGCGGCATTTCAGACCTACGTGGACATACCATAAAGATCTGCAAATGTTGCCACTAATATTTTAGGTTTAGTGTCTTTTAATAGAGTGTTTAACCTCAAAATCAAAGCATATATAAAGACATGGTAATACTATCAATGTATATTTTTGGAAAGGTATCTGTCCTTCTTGTACATATATCTGAACTTCATGTCAATAATCCAATTGAAATGGCTGCTCCTGGTTGGTGTCTCTCTAGGACAGGGGTAGGCAACCTCTGGCACTCCAGCTGTTGTAAAACTACAACTCCCAGCATGCATACTTGCTCTGCTCTCTAAGAAATATCATAGAAATGAATGGAGCATGCTGGGAATTGTAGTTTCACAAGAGCTGGAGTGCCAAAATGTTACTGACCCCTGCTCTAGGAAATGCTCTGTAGCTGAACAAAATTACCATCAAGCAGTTGAAAACGATAATGAAGTAATAGGAACCACGTTAGAAGTGAATCAGCAGCTGAATCCGAGTTCACAGTGAAGCGTCGTGTTCTTCTAAACTACAGATAAGAAAAAGACCAATCCATTCGATAACTCACCAGCCCCCCAGAGGTCATCCTTTTCAGCTTCTGTAAAGGACATGGAGCCCGCTCCTTCGAGCTCATCCTCAGGATCAGGCACTTTTGTCACCGTGAAATGTGGCATGGTTTACTCTTTGCTTCTTTGTGCTTCTTTTTACCTTGTCTTGTGCTACTGGACTGCTGCTACTTTTTGTCCCATAAAGCTACTGCTCCTCCATCTTCATCTCTATTCATCTATGACTATGACAAACTATGAAGCCTTTGAATCGTATGACTACTTTTTTTTAGAATGCATTTCCCTCCATGTGAAAGCTACGGCTGACTGCTCTCCCTCCCTGCCCGTGCTCCAGCCCTTATCTCTTTATTGTGTCTCTTCCTATTTTGGGAATTCGAGAAGTCTTTTTTCTCCCGTCCACTATCTTCCTCACTCTCTTCTGGGACACACTCATTATCAGTGCTTCCCTGTCACATGTTTCATGCATGTGGGAGGGGCATGCTCTTAAAGGCACAGTTACGTCAAAGCACACAGGTGTGTAACCTTGCCTCGCTGTGACACCTAACTCACATCTGACGGGGCTATGAACTCGAGCCTTGTGGAATGGGTGTTGGGCCGCAAATTGCTTTTTTTTCTTAGTGCAGTACAATAGGTGCTAAGCAGAGCGTCTGTGATTAAAATATTCTCATAAACCTCCTGGGCTGTGACTCATATACAATGGATATATCTGTGCTTGCAACAACTTATTGAAATTAGCAGGGGTGAGTCACCAGCCCGGGTTACCCCTGATAGGAAAATAGCCAGGATCAGACAAGAACACGTTTGTTCACAACTTAGATATTTTTTTACACATGCAGAAATCCTTATTTGACGCTAAAAGAATGTTTTATATATACAGATGCAGCGAATGTGAACCTGACGTTTAACACAACAAAAGCCATTGAAAGTCAAGTGAAAGTTTTCAGCAACTGTGCTTTAAACGTGTCATAAGTGTCGAGTTACAGGCGGCAGATGCAAACCATATGGATTTAATACTTCTGTAGCCACGGCATCAGCTGACAGGGCGAGAACGCTATCCATCACCAATGCAATGTAATGGAAGCTAACCTCTGGCTATAAAAGAGAAGTTTGGCTTCACCTATAAAACCTGTGATAGTCTGAAGGTGGCCATACACAGTCTAAAGTTGATAAAACAGATGTTTGCCGGTTAAAATTTAACATTGAACAATTGTTTTAGCCGATCAATGACCGACCATAATCGCATGAAATGAAGTCGGCCAAGTTTAATACTCTCATCATATAGTTGGACGAAAGACCTTTCTTTGAAAGAATGTTCCCAGAAAGATCTTTTGTCCATCGCCCAGTTTGATCGAACAGGTATGGCCAGTTTAAGGGTCCATTCACAAGTCCGCAAAATGAATCCGCATCCATTCCGCAATTTTGTAGAAAGGGTGTGGACCCATTTATTTTCAATGGGGCCACAAAAGATGCGGACAGCACACGGTGTGCTGTCCGCATCCGCACTTCCGTTCCACGGCCCCGCAAGAAAATAGAACATGTCCTATTGTTGCCCACAGCCATCATAGTGCCGGCCATGTGCAGTCTGCAAAATGCGGAACGCATTGCCGGTGTCAGTGTTTTGCGGATCACAAAATAGTTGCGGACGTGTGAATGGTCCCTAAAGGACTTCTGTCAGCAGATCTGTACCTATGACACTGGCTGACCTGTTCCATGTGCACTTGGCAGCTGAAGGCATCTGTGTTGGCCCCATGTACATATGTGCCTGCATTGCCGAGAAAAATGAACTTTTAATATGTGCAAATGAGCCTCTAAGAGCAACGAGGGCGTTGCCGTTACACCTAGAGGCTCAGCTCTCTCTGCAGCTGTCACATCCTCTGCACTTTGATTAACAGGGCCAGGCAGTGAGAACATCATCACCTTCACCTTCCTGGCCTTGTCAATCAAAGAGGAGAAAGTGCTGCAGTTACAAAGAGCATTGCCTCTAGGTGTAATGACAACGCCCCCGTTGCTCCTAGAGGGTCATTTGCATATATTAAAACCTCATTTTCCCAGCAATGTGGGCACATAGGAACATAGGACCAACACAGATGCCTTCAGCTGACAAGTGCATATGTAATAGGCCAGCCAGTGTCATAGGTACAAATCTGCGGACAGATGTCCTTTAAACAACTGCAACACTTAATATGGAGTAAAATGTGCATGGACAGATCGTTCACCAGATGATTGGTTGTTCAACCATCAACCAACTTCTATCTAATGTGTATGGCCACCTTTAGGCTCCTTTCAGACGGCTGATAGGAAATTTGGCCTTGTTCTGTCCAGAAACATAGCCGAGGCTTAAAACGGACTACACACAGATAGGGGGGGGGTTTATCAAACTGGTGTAAAGAAAAACTGGCTTAGTTTCCCATGGCAACCAATCACATTTCACATTTAATTTTCCAAAGGAGCTCTGAAAAATGAAAGGTGGAATCTGATTGGTTGTTATGGACAACTAAGCCAGTTCTACTTTACACCAGTTTAATAAATCTTCCCCTGTATGCGGTTAGTTTTTCTCACAGACGCATTCATATGAAAGACTGAAGGAGTCCTGTGGAAAAAAACAAATAATATGTTGTTGCTGTAGTACTTCTTTATTATTGGAATCAGGCTATCTGTATCTACAAATATCCATGATCAACTTTTAGGTATGATCATTAAGTAAATATTCTACATCGCTGGTGCCTGAGGCAGATCTGGACTGGAAATAAAGGGGCCACTTAGGGAGGTTTCACACTAGGTCTTCTTTTGAAAAATGCTGCATTTCTTTGATATTGTTCCCCCCCCCCCCCCCCCCCCCCACAAAAACACTGCAGCAAGAGGTATAACAGGATATGATACACCCGCCCTACAGACACTTGTTTTTGTAGTGCTATTTTAAGACAGTTATCTTGTGGTTTTTTTTTGCTGATTTTTAAAGCCAAATAAATGTCAAGAAAAAGACGCAGTGTGGTGTAATTTAAGTATCTGTGGACCTACTGTCACGATCAGTGTGGGGGGAAAACTCCACACTAAACATAGGATGGAAGGGGAACAGTAACTGGGCCTGGAATCTGGGGAAGAAACAGGTCACCTCTTAGACAACCCTAATCCGGGCCCTAACTACCTATCAACATGAATAGACCTTGAAGGTAGGAATATTCATATGCGGGATACCTAGGACCTTATATCCATAGAAGGCCCTGGAATAAGGTTAGGACCAGAGACAACCCATTCCTCCCCAGATGGACGAATGGAAGTCTGTCTCAGGCCCAGATACAAACAGGGAATATAACAAACACAATACAATAAGAAAATACAATACTTAGCTTAAAGTAGAAAACTAGCAACTCCAGAAGCACCACAAAGTACAACCGACCAGCTAGTGAGAAGACAGGAAGAAAATCTATAAATCGCACCTCCAAGAATGAGAAGCGGCGACTTATGGGGAAGGTAAATTACCAACAAGCAACACCTGAAGCAAGGGGTGTGGCATTCACCAAAACACGGACACAATAAGATCCACAAGGAACTTGTCAATTTAACCCACGTGTTGCCAGTCCCTATGATCTCCTGGTACCTGCCACGGGAACGTCTGTGACACCTACTGAACGTAGAACTAATTGTAAGGGTACTTTCACACTAGCGGTTTTATTTTCCGGCATAGAGTTCCGTCCTAGGGGCTCAATACCGGAAAAGAACTGATACATTTTATTCCCATGCATTCTGAATGGAGAGAAATCCGTTCAGGGTGTCTTCAGTTCAGTCTTTTTGACTTTTCAGGACAGAGATAATACCAAAATTCCGGAACAACGGATCCGGCATTAACTTACATTGAAATGTATTAGTGCCGGATCCGGCTTTAAAAAAAAACGCAATGCCAGATCTGTCCTTCTGGTCTGCACATGCGCAGACCTTTAAAAATGTGAAATAAAATAGAAACGGATCAGTTTGTCCGTATGACAAACGGACAGACGGATGTGTTCTTGCAAAGCATTTGTGAGATGGATCCGGATCAGTCTACAAATGCTGTTCGTTTGCATACAGAACTGCTTGGCGGATCACTCTGCTGCAAGTGTGAAAGTACCCTAAACCAGTCACTGAGCCAACTTTGATAATATAGGACGAGGGATACGCTTAGCTAGTAATTCTTGCAAAACATGTGGTCAAGATTTCTCTGAGAAAAGGACATAAACACAAACACTGAAGAGTCATGAGGCTCACCTTAAAAGGGATTCTGTCACCAGGTTTGACCCCTGTCAGCTAAACATATGCTGATGTTCAGGGCGTCTTCACGATTCCTAATGTGGGCTTATAAATATCATCTGTGGGCTTATTTAGCTAAAAAACAGCTTTTACTAACCTGTCAGTCAAACAAATAAGGTGCCCGCCGCACCCACCGCCGTTCGTGCCCAGCGCCGCCTTTCCGGACTTCTGCGCCGCCTCCTAATCCTCTGTGCCGCCTATAGCTCTCCCTCCCTCTCCTTCTGCTGTAAGATCTCGCGCTTGCGCACAGGGCTCTGCCTGATGCGCCCGTGCAGACTTCTCCATTTGGCTTCTTACAGCGAAGTGCGCATGCGCCGGCACTTCGCTCAACCCCTGTATGCGCGAGATCTTACAGCAGAAGGAGGGGGGAGGGAGGGAGAGCGAGAGGCGGCACAGAGGATTAGGAGGCGGCGCAGAAGTCCGGAAAGGCGGTGCTGGGCACGAACGGCGGTGGGCATCTTGCACCCCTTAACATCCCCTTGGGCACCTTATTTGTTTGACTGACAGGTTAGGAATAGCTGTTTTTTAGCTAAATAAGCCCACAGATGACATTTATAGGCCCACATTAGGAATCGTGAAGACGCCCTGAACATCAGCATATGTTTAGCTGACAGGGGTCAAACCTGGTGACAGAATCCCTTTAAAGGGAACCTGTCATCAACTTTCTGCTGACCTTACTGACGGCAGCATAAAATAGTGACAGAAATGCTGATGTCAGCGGTGTGTCACTAGTGAGCTAAAAGTAAGTGGTTGCCCAGAGCCAGCATCATAATCATTACAGCCCAGGCCTTGAAAAGAGTCAGATCTACCTGAGAAGAGTCCTGGTTATCCATAATCTCCTGCTCTCCTGCCCATCTGCTGATGATTGGCAGTTTTCTCCTAGAAAGAAAGGGAGAAAACTAGGTAGAAGACTGTCAGTCATCAGCAGGTGGGCAGGGAGAGCAGGAACTCATGAATAACCAGGACTCTTCTCAGGTGGCCGGGACTCTTTTCCAGCCTAGTCTGCAATGATTGTGATGTTGGTTCTCGGCAACCACTTACTTTTAACTTATAAATGACAGACCGCTGAAATCAACTCACCTGTCTCTACTTTATACTGCTGTTAGTATGGACAACGTAAAGTTGATGACAGGGTCCCTTTAAAGTGTAACTGCCGTTGAATATTTTTTTTCCTGGGACTGGGGCTGAAATGTCCCTTAGCAACATTCTTTCAAATGAGCATTGCTAAGAGACATCAGCATAGTACTGTGCTGGGAGCTGCGGGCCTCTGCCTGTGTTTATAAAGTAAATATACATCCGCCCTTTTTATAAAATATGAACTTCTACACTATTGTATGTGCTCACTGACCAGCATGGCCGACGCTGTCAGTGAGCTTTCCCCCTGCACTCCCTACCTGCTGACTAAAGGTCCATTCACACGTCCGTATGTGTTTTGCAGATCCGCAAAACACGGACACTGGCAATGTGCGTTTTGCGGACCGCACATCGCCGGCACTCTCATAGAAAATGCCTTTTCTTGTCCGCAATTGTGGACAAGAATAGGACATGTTCTATTTTTTGGCGGAACGGAAGTGCGGATTCGGAAGTGCGGTTGCGGACAGCACATTCCGGCCCCATTGAAAATGAATGGGTCCGCACCTGCGGACCCATTTTGCGGACGTGTGAATGGACCCTAATGAACCAACCGCCGGAAGCGATGCCTGTGCGAGCGGTAAGCACTCGCTTCTAGGGGGAAGCTCCTCTACTGTATATAGGGACATAATGGGGATTTTCCCACCGAACTGAATTACTGGGAGAAAAGCTGCTGCCAGAGGTGTCTGGTGGTGTCTTTCTCCTCTCTCCTTACAGAAATACACACATTCAGTCAAACCGAATGTCTATGTGTATGGAGGCATCAGGAGAGACAACTGTCAGCCGGATTAGCTGACACCTTCTGAAGGTGTATAGGCACCTTCACATTACCAGGCCTATCTGCCTATAGTCTATCACCCCTGATTTCCCCACTGAGAAACACGTTTAGCTGCAAGGGCAAAGACTGTGATGCCACTTGTTCGGGGAGAATAAAAGAAGGAATAACCCAAGAAAATCCATCCAAGTCATTACTCCAGGTGGCCAAGAATTCTGGGATCTGCCAGCATCAATTTGAGGCCTACAGATAACAACACCTACTTTAGAGAGGGTAAAGAGTCCGCGTCACCTGAAACATCACAGGGAACGTGCAGAAGAAAGCAGAACGTAATTGGATTTTCTCGTCAGTCAACATAGTTCCTTACACATCAGCAGCACAGCTTCTCTGATAAGATCAGAACATTTTAAACCTCTATTCAGCAATTAGTATGTGGTTATGTGCAGCCCCCACGTGGGTGGCTTGCCGCACCTAAAAAAAAACACCTAAATATATGTTTTCCCCTTGGGAATAGCAGATACGCTACATGCAAGACCCACCTCTGATGCATGCCCTGTAAAGTGACAGAACAAAGCAGGTGGCAGCATATATCATATGAAGAGAAGAGGAGGCAGTAATAATACAGAGGGAACAATGATAAAGGGGGGCACCGAGCATCTTCAAGTGTGTAGCCGACATTTGCCAAAAACATAGTTTGCCATTGATTCGTCTGCGAGCTGTGCAACGGCGCTTTGCAAAAATATCCGCAGAGGAAAGTGATGAAGCAGAGTCGGCAGCTGCATATGTAAGCTAGTCCATGGCACTGCATCGTTCAACCCTCTGACACACTTCATTTTTTAATGCCATTTCCCATTGATTCCTATGGGAGAGTGTAACTTAGGCCATGTTCCACAGGATTCAGAAAGAACTGAATTACAATAGATCTAATCCACATGCGGATCAGCTGGCACATCTGCAGCAGTGTCAGGATTCTTTGAGAAATCTACGTCAGATTTCATTTTGGTGACTAAAAAAGTCTATTCTATATTTTTCAGTTTAGGAGCCAAAAAGTGCCTAAATAATTTTTCTCAGACAGAGGCTGAAGCTGGGATTGAACAATCCTATCACCCAGGCAACAGATACCCAGAAAAAGTCATAACACGGTAAGAGGCCACCGAAGACACTGGTCAAGGAGAGAACGTGTTGCGGCAGCATCAAAGATCATGGACTATCTCAGCATAAAGACCCTTGGAGGGAATTCTCTCCAGACACATCCATCAAAACCTCCGCTAAAAATAATGCCTGTGCAGAACAAAACTTGCCATGTTCCACATTTCTGTGCAAGATGAGTCTCCTCCACCCGAGACAAAGTAATTATCAGTATTACCAACCATAGGCCAAAATGGTGGTTGTTGAGGTCCTGAGCCTACTGGAACACGAGGACTGCAAAAAAGAGATTCGAGGGATTATGTCATCTTCTCCGATATTCTTTCATCTGCGGTCTGTAGTAACATAATCAGTAGCCCACCAGAGATCTGCAGTGCCTGAACATGACGTTCTCAGCAGTGCAGGCAACATGGACGGGGACGTCCACCTAACCTCCAAGTGTTCCTCCACAAGGCCAGAGAATCCAACACATTTATCAAAGAGGCAGTGAACTGCGCTCTGTCATCAATGGTAGTTAATGTCAGCCCAGGTCACGCTCTGACAACCCTCGGCTACAAGAACAACACAACATCCAAGAATTCTAGCTTCAGGTCCTAAACCGTATACATTGCTGTCCAAGTATCTACCACATAAAGGCTTACCTGCTGGAGAACTTACCTTACTGCTATAATCTTATATAAAAATGACTTTATGACCCCAAAATAAATCATCAGTGTTCAGGGGACATATGTACATCTCATGAGTAAGGACAAGTCTTACTGTGTCCAAAATGTGTAGGTTGTTATTTTTTTTTTGTACAAGATCTTTTTAAGGCTACTTTCACACTAGCGTTCGGGTGTCCGCTCGTGCGCACCGTTTGAAGGGGCTCACGAGCGGCCCCGAACGCATCCGTCTGGCCCCAATGCATTCTCAGTGGAGGAGGATCCACTGAGAATGCATCCGCCTGCCAGCGCTCAGCCTCCGCTCCTCTCAGTGAGCGGACACCTGAACGCTGGCCGTGCGGAGGCGAGCGGATCCGTCCAGACTTACAATGTAAGTCAATGGGGGCGGATCCGCTTGAAGATGACACCATATGGCTCAATCTTCAAGCGGATCCGTTCCCCATTGACTTTCAATGTAAAGTCTGAACGGATCCGCTCAGACAACTTTCACACTTAGAAAATTTTCTAAGTTTTAATGCAGACGCATCCGTTCTGAACGGATGCGAACGTCTGCATTATCGGAGCGGATCCGTCTGATGAAACATCAGACGGATCCGCTCCGAACGCTAGTGTGAAAGTAGCCTAATACATTCACAATAAAGGATTGATCTTTTAATGGGTTATCTGACCCCTGAAATGCCACCCACATGTCCGGGCCCCTCACACGCAATGTACTTACCTCCATACCCAGCCACCACTGCATCTCCTCGCCGCGTCGATGAAAACATTTGGGGAGGGGGAGTACAGCCAATGGCAGGCGGCGATGGGGACAAGCCTCCCTAGCATCGCAGGTGATGCTAGGGAGACTCGTTCCCCGTCACCGCCTGCTATTGGCTGAACCCCAACCGCTGACGCCAGATGTTTTCGTCCGCGCACAGGGAGAAGCAGCGGCAGCCATGCGGGCTTCAGAAGCGACGCGGGTGCTGGGGAATGAGGTAAGTACATTGTATGCCGGGGGGACATTTCAGGGGTCGGATAACCCCTTTAAGAAGAGCTGAAGAAATCTTATTTTCTACATTGTAATCCCCAATGTTGTCTGGTTTCTTGCTAAAACTGGAAACCCCCTTTAACCCCTTAAAGACATGGGGCCTATTAATTTTTACATTTTCGATTTTTTTTCTCACCACGTTCCAATAGCCATAACTTTATTTTTCAGTTCATATAGCCATATGAGGGCTTATTTCTTGCTGGACAATGTTTTTTGGGGTTTTGACATTACTGCGTTCACTGTGCACTAAAAATTACCTCCTTATTCTACGGCTCAATACGATTGCAGCAATACCAAAGTTGTATTTGGAGTTTCATTGGAGTCCAGGAGAAATGGGACTACTTAAAAGAGGCACTATTGAAGGCAACAGAAAATTGCATTAGGCTTGTCAGTAAAAGCAAAAAAAGGAAAAGACCACTGTGGTACTCAGCAGAAGTGGCCAAAATCATTAAAAACAAAAAGATAGCATTTAGGAATTATAAAAAATAAAAAAAAAACGAGGATGACAGGCTAATTTACAAGATTAGGCAGAGAGAGGCCAAACAAGTTATAAGAGCTTCTAAAGCACAGGCAGAAGAGAAATTAGCTCAGTCAGGGAAAAAAGGCGAGAAGGCATTCTTAAGATACATAAATGAAAAAAGGAAACTTAAACAAGGAATTACAAAATTAAAAACAAAAGAAGGAAGGTATATGGAAGAAGATAAAGAACTAGCTGACTGCCTCAATGAATACTTCTGTTCAGTCTTTACGAAGGAAAATGAAGGAAAAGGACCTCAGTTAGGAAAGAAGACTAATGAATCTTTTGATGCATGTGTCTTTACAGAGGAAGAGGTTCGAAGTCAGCTGTCTAAAATCAATACAAATAAGTCACAGGGGCCTGATAGGATACACCCAAAGCTATTAAAAGAGCTCAGCGGTGAACTAGCAAAACCATTAACAGATTTATTTAACCAATCACTGGCAACAGGAGTCGTCCCAGAAGATTGGAAATTAGCAAATGTTGTGCCAATTCACAAGAAAGGTAGTAGGGAGGAATCGGGCAACTATAGGCCAGTAAGCCTGACATCAATAGTGGGGAAATTAATGGAAACCATACTTACGGAGAGGATTGTGGAACATCTAAAATCCCATGGATTGAAAGATGAAAAACAGCATGGGTTTACTTCAGGGAGATCATGTCAAACTAATCTTATTGATTTTTTTGATTGGGTGACTAAAACAATAGATGGAGGAGGTGCAGTAGACATCGCTTCTCTAAACTTTAGTAAGGCTTTCGATACTGTCCCACACAGAAGGCTTATCAATAAATTGCAGTCTTTGGGCTTGGACTCCTCTATTGTTGAATGGATTAGGCAGTGGCTGAGGGACAAGCAACAGAGGGTTGTAGTCAATGGAGTATATTCAGACCAAGGTCTTGTTACCAGTGGGGTACCTCAGGGATCTGTTCTGGGACCCATATTGTTTAATATCTTTATCAGCGAAATTGCAGAAGGCCTCGATGGTAAGGTGTGTATTTTTGCTGATGACACAAAGATTTGTAACAGGGTTGATGTTCCTGGAGGGATACACCAAATAAAAAAGGATTTAGGAAAACTAGAGGAATGGTCAAAAATCTGGCAACTAAAATTTAATGTGGATAAGTGCAAAATAATGCACCTGGGGCGTAAAAACCCAAGAGCAGAATATAAAATCAGTGATACAGTCCTAACCTCAGTATCTGAGGAAAGGGATTTAGGGGTCATTATTTCAGAAGACTTAAAAGTAGGCAGACAATGTCATAGAGCAGCAGGAAATGCTAGCAGAATGCTTGGGTGTATAGGGAGAGGCATTACCAGTAGAAAGAGGGAGGCGCTCATGCCGCTCTACAGAGCACTACTGAGACCTCATTTGGAGTATTGTGCGCAGTACTGGAGACCATATCTCCAGAAGGATATTGATACTTTGGAGAGAGTTCAGAGAAGAGCTACTAAACTGGTACATGGATTGCAGGATAAAACTTACCAGGAAAGATTAAAGGACCTTAACATGTATAGCTTGGAAGAAAGACGAGACAGAGGGGATATGATAGAAACTTTTAAATACATAAAGGGAATCAACGAGGTAAAAGAGGAGAGAATATTTAAAAGAAGAAAAACTGCTACAAGAGGACATAGTTTTAAATTAGAGGGGCAAAGGTTTAAAAGTAATATCAGGAAGTATTACTTTACTGAGAGAGTAGTGGATGCATGGAATAGCCTTCCTGCAGAAGTGGTAGCTGCAAATACAGTGGAGGAGTTTAAGCATGCATGGGATAGGCATAAGGCCAACCTTCATATAAGATAGGGCCTGGGGCTATCCATAGTACTGAGTATATTGGGCAGACTAGATGAGCTAGATGGTTCTTATCTGCCGACACATTCTATGTTTCTATGTATAGTTTTTATTTTGTTTAATTAGCTGTATGAGGGCTTGTTTTTTGCGTAACAAACTATAGTTTTTGTTGGTACCATGGTGGCATGTACGACTTTTTGATCACTTTTTGAGGGGAACAAGATGACAAAAAAGAATTGTGAATCGTGTTTTTCATTTTTTTTTTGTTACAGAGTTCACCGCACAGGATTTTATTTATTTTTTATATATTTTAATAGTTCATAGATTTTAAGATGTGGCGATGCCCAATCAATATGAGCATTTTTTTTGTTTATATGTTTTTATATGTAAAATTGGGAAAGGGGGGGCGATTTAAACTTTTTATGTTTTGGTGTTCTTTTTTCTTTTTTTTAAACTTTTTATTTAGGTTAGGGGCTAGAACCTGGGTTCTTATGATCCCTTATCCTAGTCAGCCTAAATGAAATCTATTAGGGTGAATAGGATTCTTACTCTGTCCCTGCTGAGCTATGTCTCGTGCACAGTTCAGCAGGGAGCTTACCATGGCAGGCTTGGAAGGCTTTTACTGCGGGTCTCAGATCAGAAAGCATTGATAATGTCATCTGAAAGGTTAAATGACGGCGTTCGGTGGGGATTGACATTCCCAGTAAGTTCAGCAAGGTGCCTGCTGTATCATACAGCCAGCACCCACCATGTATGTCGCGAGCTCACCGCAGCAGGCCGCTCCATACAACTGTGGGGGCATAATGCTGTAATGGAGCAATCCAGGCAAAACTGTTACTGTCTTAGGGGACATTCATGCCGAAGGTCCGGCAATAGCCGTGTGGGGTCTGCCTCCCTATGTTTTCAATGTGAGGCAGCGCTGCAGTTCAGGTAGTTTGCCGTTTTATGCCGTGATTGCTCCAAGAAGGGACATCTCCCCTCAGGAGCGGATTGGCCATAGACCTTACAGGGAAATTACGCGGTGGGCAGATGCCCATAGGGCCACCTAAGGCTTCCTTTCTACCACTGACTGGGCATATAATGAGCTTTCAGGGGTAAGGCCTCATGTACACGACCGTGGTGTGTTTTGCAGTCCGCAAATCGCGGATCTGCAAAACACAGATGGCGTCCGTGCGCGTTCCGCAATATGCGGAACGACACGGACAGCCTTCAATATAAATGACTATTCATGTCCGCAAAGCGCGAACAAGAATAGGACAGGTTATATTTTTTTAGCGGAGCTGAAGTAAATGGGTCCGCATCCGAGCTGCCAAAACGGCGGCTCGGATGCGGACCAAAACAACAGTCGTGTGCATGAGGCCTAATGCTGTGAAATTCAGGTACTCATGTACCCGACCAGCAACAGCACAAGCCCTCTTAAATTCAACTGCTGTCGCCACATCTCACCTCCTAAGCACCCTGCTCCATATCTTAACCACTTCCAGACCAGGCCATTTATGCCCTTCCTGACCAGGCCTAATTTAGAAAATGTGTCATTTTATGTGGTTATAACTCTAGTACACTTTTACTTATCCAAGCCATTCAGAGATTGTTTTCTTGTGACACATTGTACTTCATGTTAATGGTAAATTTGAATTAATATATTTTTCCTTTCATTATAATAAAAAATCCAAACGTTAACGAAAATGTGAAAAATTCACTGTTTTCTAAATTTGAATCTCTCTGCTTTTAACCCCTTCCCGACCAGCACCGTAATAGCATGGCGCAGCGGGACGTGACTTGCCGCCCAGCACCGTACTATTACGGCCCGCTGATCGGGCGGGTGCAGGAGCTGCGCCCACCCGATCAGCTGCAGGGGACCGGCTGTTTCCGTTAGCCGGACCCCTGCTGTATGTGCCGGCATCGGTGAAAACACTGATGCAGGCACATTAACCCCTTCTGTGCCGCGGTCAGTGACACATGTCGGATTTGCAAAAAATATCCAGGGGCAGGAAGGTATAAACTGGCCCGGGGTTAAAAGTAGGGTTGCTTCAATACCATAAAAAAGTATTGCGAAAAAAATAAAACACCAAAAAAAACGTGTGCGTTCCGCATTTTATGGAACGTCCGGCTCATAATAGAACAGTCCGATCCTATATTTTGGGGGGGCAAGGTGACAAAAAAAAAATATTTGAGAATCGCGCAGTTTTTAGTTTATATATTTTATATGTAAAATTGGTAAAGGGGGTGATTTATACTTAATATCTTGATGGTTTTTTTTTAGAATCAGGGTTCTTTTAATCCTTTGACCTATTCACCCTAATAGAGCTCTATCACAGTAAATAGGACTTCACACTCTCCCTGCTGCCCTGTGCATAGTGCACAGGGCAGCAAGGAGATTACCATGGCAGCCAGGGCTTCAGTAGCGTCCTGGCTGCCATGGTAACCGATCGGAGCCCCAGGATTACACTGCTGGGGCTCCGATCAGAGGCTGCCACTGCCACCAATGAGGGGGAGGGGACCCTGTGGCCACTGCCACCAATGATTTTAACCCCTTAAGGACTCGGCCCTATTTCAGCTTACGGACTTAGCCATTTTTTGCAAATCTGACCAGTGTCACTTTAAGTGCTGATAACTTTAAAACGCTTTGACTTATCCAGGCCATTCTGAGACTGTTTTTTCGTCACATATTGTACTTCTTGACACTGGTAAAATGAAGTAAAAAAATTTCATTTTTATTTATAAAAAAATACAAAAATTTACCAAAAATTTGTAAAATATTGCTAATTTCCAGGTTTCAATTTCTCTACTTCTATAATACATAGTAATACCTCCAAAAATAGTTATTACTTTACATTCCCCATATGTCTACTTCAAGTTTGGATCATTTTGGGAATGATATTTTATTTTTTGGGGATGTTACAAGGCTTAGAAGTTTAGAAGCAAATCTTAGAGATACAATTTCAAAATGTTACATTTTTGGCAGATTTTACATTTTTATATTTTTTTTCCAGTTACAAAACAAGGGTTAACAGCCAAACCAAACTCAATATTTATGACCCTGATTCTGTAGTTTACAGAAACACCCCATATGTGGTCGTAAACTACTGTACGGGCACACGGCAGGGCGCAGAAGGAAAGGAATGCCATACGGTTTTTGGAAGGCAGATTTTGCTGGACTGGTTTTTTTGACACCATGTCCCATTTGAAGCCCCCCTGATGCAACCCTAGAGTAGAAACTCCATAAAAGTGAGCCAATCTAAGAAACTACACCCCTCAAGGTATTCAAAACAGATTTTACAAACGTCGTTAACCCTTTAGGTGTTCCACAAGAGTTATTGGCAAATGGAGATGAAATTTCAGAATTTCAGTTTTTTGGCAAGTTTTCCATTTTAATCAATTTTTCCCAGTAACAAAGCAAGGGTTAACAGCCAAACCAAACTCAATATTTATGGCCCTGTTTCTGTAGTTTACAGAAACACCCCATATCTGGTCGTAAACAGCTGTACGGGCACACGGCAGGGCGCAGAAGGAAAGGAATGCCATACGGTTTTTGGAAGGCAGGTTTTGCTGGACTGTTTTTTTTGACACCATGTCCCATTTGAAGCCCCCCTGATGCACCCCTAGAGTAGAAACTCCAAAAAAATGGCCCCATTTTAGAAACAACGGGATAGGGTGGCAGTATTGTTGGTACTAGTTTAGCGTACATATGATTTTTGGTTGCTCAATATTACAGTTTTTGTGAGGCAAGATAACAAGAAATAGCTGTTTTGGCACAGTTTTAATTTTTGTTATTTACAACATTCATCTGACAGGTTAGATCATGTGATATTTTTATAGACCAGGTTGTCACGGATGCGGCGATACCTAATATGTATACTTTTTTTTTACTTATGTAAGTTTTACACAATGATTTCTTTTTTAGTCTGAGAGACATAATTTTTTCAGTTTTTGGGCGATTACCTTGGGTAGGGTATAATTTTTGCGGGATGAGATGACGGTTTTATTGGTACTATTTTGGGGTGCGTGTGACTTTTTGATCGCTTGCTATTACACTTTTTATGATGTAAGGTGACAAAAAATTGTTTATTTAGCACAGCTTTTATTTTAATTTTTTTACGGTGTTCATCTGAGGGGTTAGGTCATGTGATATGTTTATAGAACCAGTCGATACGGACGCGGCGATACCTAATATGTATACTTTTTTTTTTTCCCTATATTTTACCAATTTTTTTTTACTTTATTTGGGAAAAATGACGTTTTTGTTTATTTTTACTAGAAACTTTTAATTTTTTGGGGGGAAAACTTTATTTTTTCAACTTTTTTCACTTTATTTTTTGTCCCACTTTGGGACTTGTACTTTTGGGGGTCTAATCCTTTACAATGCATTCCAATACTTCTGTATTGTAATGCATTGGCTGTATGAGTAATACTGTGTGTATTACTCATACAGCTTCTGGCCTGTGAGATCTAGGGGGCTGGATCTCACAGGCTCGTCACCGGAAGGCAGCGCGATGCCTTCCTTAGGCATTGCACTGCCTTCCATGCCATCGGGTCCCCCCCACAGCCCCATGGGGACCCGATGGCACCGCCGACTACCGCCGCCCGCACAATAAAAAGCCGCAAACCGCAGGTCTGAAATGACCTGCAGTTTGCAGCGATTGCCAACACGCGCATTTAGCCGTGGTGCCTGCTCAATGATTTGAGCAGGCACAGTGCTCCGATCACCGTCCGCCGGTGATCGGAACACATGACGTACCGGTACGTCATGGGTCCTTAAGGACTCGGGATCCATGCCATACCGGTACGTCATGGGTCCCTAAGGGGTTAATACTGGGGAGGGGGTTGGGGGGGGCGCACTGCGCCACCAATGATTTTAATACTGGGGAGGAGGGGGGGAGGGAGCACTGTGCCGCCAATGATAATATAATTAACATTTAATACAGGAGGCGGGTGCGGCACCTGAGGGGATAACTGCCGCTAAACGCAGCTCCCCGCCAGCACCCGCCTTTGTATTAAAGAGGACCTTTCATCTGGTAAAAATTCTGAACTAAGTATCATGATACGTACAGCGGCGCACAGGGATCTCACTGCACTTACTATTATCCCAGGGCGCCGCTCCGTTCTCCCGCTATGTCCTCCATTATCTTCGGGGACTTGGTTATACTGGCCGGAGACTGCCCTTGTTCTCCTCGGCGTCTCATTCTCCCAGGATGTAGCACTGGCCAATCGCAGCGCAGAGCTCACAGCCTGGGAGAAAAAAACCTCCCAGGCTGTGAGCTCTGCGCTGCGATTGGCCAGTGCTACATCCTGGGAGAATGAGACGCCGAGGAGAACAAGGGCAGTCTCCGCCCCCAGTATAACCAAGTCCCCAAAGTCTCCGCCCAGCATAACCAAGTTCCCGAAGATACCGAAGAACGGAGCGGCGCCCAGGGATAATAGTAAGTGCAATGAGATCCCTGGGCGCCGCTGTACATATCATGATACTTAGTTAAGATTTTTTTGCCAGATGAAAGGTCCATTTACCTTCATTGGTGGCGCAGTGTGCCCGCCCCTCTCTCCTCACTGGTGGCAGCGGCAGCAGCGGCACAGGGGGGAGGAAGAGACTGCTTCCTTCTCCCCTGTGCTGCTGAGGAGAACAATGAGAGCGCTGACAGCAGCACGCTCATTTTTCACAAAAGATAACAGAAGAATATCTCCCCCTCCCCCTAATTTGCTACCCACTTTCTCTTGAATACATTAACACCCCAATTGTGGTTGAAAACTGTTATTTGGGGATACGCCAGGGCTCAGAAGGGAAGGAGCGGCATCTGGATTTTCAAACATGGAATTTTCTGTCAAGAGCAATAACTTTTTGAATTTTTTGTTGAATGAGCTGTGTGAGGGCTTATTTTGTGCGAGACAAGCTGTAGTTTTTATTGGCACCATTTTGGGGTAAATTTGGCTTTTTGTTTGTTTTTAGCTCATTTTTGGGATGTGAAGTCACATAAAAAGCTGTTTGTTGTCATTTTTCAAATTTTTTTTCTTTTAAACCGTAATATGTCTATTTTTTTTTAACGTTTTACACAATAAAAATAAATCATGTTTTTGTGTTGCCATTTTTTTTTTTGGGGGGGGGGGGGGGGATATTTTTATTTTCAAAACACTATTTGTTAATTTACACTTTGTGTCCCCATAAGGTCACACAAGACCTCTGGGGGACAATTAACTTCATTTTATACTATTGATTTCTCCTGTAACTGGGGCTGACATAGTATACAGCGATCTAGAAGGCAGGGACAGCCAGGAACGTACCGTTCTCTCTGGGGTGTCCTGCTGTCACCGACAGCGGGCCCCCTGCTCGGCAGCTGCACGATTAGCGTGCAGCTGCCATCTCTGAATGGATGTTCCAGAACGTCCATCCAGAGATAAAAAGGAAGTTTATAGTCAATGGCCGGTCGGGAAGTGGTTAATCAGAGACAACTGGAGTAGTCCAGAACATGGCATCTACTGATGGCCACAACAGTGGGGCAATATATCGTGCTGCACTGTGGTATGTGGTTCTGCTGGGACAGTATTTTGGGCTGTGGTATTGCTGACTGTGCCCACTTGTGGTGCCCCGCCTTCTGTCAATTTGCCCCCGCCTAAATCCTGAATATCGGCCGATAATATCGGTAAAACCGATAATCGGTCAATCCCTAGTTCAAAACTAGAGTGGGAGCTTACAAAAGCTAGAGTGTGAGCTGAACAATCAGGACATGATTTCTAAACTGCTACCACTCCCTCATTTTCAAGCCGACCTACACAAATCTTATAATCAAAACGTTCAGCTATCCCTGCTGCCACTAAAAATGTCCACGGCTAAGCCATAGTCCTGATAGTTTTCACAATATGACCATTTGTTTGCAACTCACGCCACCCATTGACACTCATTGAAACTCCACTCTAGCCACCTCAAATTTCAAGGGCAATTTTTAAACTGCGACTGTGCCTTCATTTTTTTCTATTTCAGAGACATACTATGCAGCAAATGTAGGTCTGGGTCTTGTGATTCTCACAATATAAAGCTCTTCGCTGTAGGATTTATAAACTACAACCGTTTGAAGATGGCAACCGCCAGTGAAGTGATCAAGTTGGAGCAGTTTGTTTTTAACCGCTCTTCTCTGCCCTTGCTATAGAGTGAGTTGCCATAGGATCCCAGGTGTGTGAGCAGCCAGCAGAGTGACAAAAGCTAGAGCGTGAGCTGAAAAATCAGGACATGATTTCTAAACTGCCACCACTCCCTCATTTTCAAGCCCACCTACACAAATCGGCTGCTAATGTTTTTATAAATGTATGTTTTAATGTAACTGTGAAGCAACAACATTGCAATTAAATGTGCTATATAAATAAATAAAAGTTGAAATGCATTTCTCACTCTATTAAGCTTGCCATGTGCACTTTTTAAATTTGATCAATCAATTGGTTAGTGTAATGTTTACTATCTTTACTCACTCCACACAGTTACTCTGCCCACTCCATAAAGTTACTCTGCCCACTCCATAAAGTTACTCTGCCCACTCCATAAAGTTACTCTGCCCACTCCACCCAGTTACTCTGCCCACTCCAGTTGTAGACTACTGGTGGAGGCAAGAACACTTCACACAATTTCCCCATAAATTGTAGCTTTTCTAGTTTAGCTAAAGAATGCACTTGTTAAACAGACCTTGAATAACTGGGCAAATTTCAAAAATATTGTATGCAGCCTCTCGATATATAGGTTTCATAATTATTGGCCAAACACCATGACATTTCTTTGCTTTGCTAATGAAATAGAACAAATATTCCCAGGATTTCTAGCCATCTACATGTGTAGGCCCTATTCACACCACTGTATTTTTGCTCTGCATCCGATCCGCATCTTTTGCGGAACGGATGTGCACCCATTCATTTCAATGGGTCTGCAAAAAATGCGGACATCACACAGTGCGCTGTCCGCACCCGTATGTCCGTCTTGCATATGTCCTATATCTGTTTTGCAGAAAAGAATAGTCATAATGGATCCGCACAAAAAACTGATGCAACACAGACGTCACACGGCCGCCATCTGTATTTTTTGCGGACCGCAAAATACATACAGTCGTGTGAATGCATCGGTACAATGCGTGTTCCCTGGATAACTGACCCATGGGTGATTTAGACCCTAGAAGGACCACACTCATCCGATCCTGCCCAGGTCAAGCTGGCAGCTTTCCTTCACCTACCTTCTCCACTGTCCATTGGGTTGGTAGTCCTTTCACTAGCCGGATCCACTGCGGTGGTTGGCAACGAGCTGTCACTGTAAGCGTCACTTCGACTGGCATCCCGGACGCTTTCTCTGGAGCTGAACCGCACACGGGAAGAAGAACTGAGGTCTGGGCTGGAGTCCGAGATTGTGCCCATATCGTCAATCTTGGTCGGTGTGACCGTAAATCGCACGGAGGCCATTTTTGGAGGCATTGGTGCCAGCTCCTCGCTTTTCGCGGGCAACTTCTCACCTAGCAAAGAAATAAAGCAGAAGTTTTTGTTATCATGTCACTATATAGTAGGAGAAACAAAGAGGGAATGGCAGAACATTTGTACAATGGTCCCTGAGAATCACGAACCCACCCGCCCCCTGTGTGCGGTCACCGGTATCTATACACGGACCAGGCGAAAGAAACGCACTCTCCAAGCAAAGTATCCGCCACGCAGAACTGTACGCAGGAAATATCTGTCACAGCATAGGAAATAACGTGACAATGACAGAACAAATATTGTATTACCACCGGAGAGAAAAAGACAGAAATGGGAAGTTACGAGACAGGAACCAGCAAAACCACAGTTCTACCCCAGTACGACAAAGACACAGAGCACGAAGACGAAACCTTCTGCGCCGTCACCGCCGTCACAATCCAGCCTGGAGCCGAGGAGGTCGATGGAAGGAAATGGGGAAAAGTCACAGCTGCAATCATCAGGACATGGCACAAGAACACAAAGTCAGGGGGGAGGGCATGGCTGCCAGCAGGGGCTTTACATATGCTGAGTATGAGGGAAGAGAATGCCTATCATTAGGGGGGAGTGTTCAGTCTATACGGGTCTGGGGGGCGTGTAAAGGACAAGATTCTACCAGGAGGGGAGGATGGGAGATGTAGTAGGACGGTTAGTCATAGGGCGAGCGCAGGGTGACAGGAGAGGCGAGACAAATGAATAACAGGACGGACGGAGGAAGAAAGGAAAGAGAGAGGAGAGCAGCTGCAGGCCCGGGGACGCGCACAGCCGCTATTTGGTATTGCGCCGTGGACGCGCAGGAAACACTGGCGGGGGCGCGCCCAGTCGGTGCATTGGCTCTGCGTGCGCGCGCCGTCAGAATAAAACATGGCGGGGACGCGCGTAAATGCACTTACCGGCTAATTATGGGAGGCGCGTGGTGTAAGCGTGCAGTCAGCTCGGGCTGTAAGGTCACTGGCCTGTGCTCTGACAGGAAAATAGAATGCTAATTTAGTGCAGTAATTATCCCGGGCACAGGAGGGGTGGCAGCCGTGGGCACCACTGAGGGAAGTGGTGCCCCATATTACAGCGGGACATATGCTCTCCTCCCGTGGGGCGAGCAATAAGGCGCTGTTCAGACTGCTCTGTTTTCAAAGGTGTGCTGAAAATAGCGGACTGTCCCATCCCAGCGTTACTTTCCTGTGGTGTCCTATACTGTGTCCTTAGTTCTCACCCGTGATTGTCAGCCAGAACCAGGTGTCAGTCAAAAACACGGAACAGGTGCAGATCTTTCCATTAGGGCTCATGCACACGACTGTTGTTGTTTTGCGGTCTGTTTTTCACTGATCTGTTCCGTATCTGATGGTTTTTTCCCTCTGATTTAAGTCCTCTTTCGTTCCGTTATTGCACAAAACATATCCGTATGGTTTCCGTATTTGATCAGTTTTTATGCGGATTGTATACAGAAACGGTAACTTATTAATCACCAAACACATGAGCAATATGAGCTGGGCATAGCATTTCTACAGTATGGATGTGTTCCGTGTGCGCTCCGTATTTTTTGCGGACCCATTGACTTGAATGGGGCCTCGGACCGTGATTTGCAGACAATAATAGGACATGCACTACTTTTTTGCGGAACGGCCATGCAGACAAACGGAAACGGAATGCGCACAGACTAACTTCTGTATTTTCTACAGCCCCCATTGAAGTGAATTGGTCCGCAAAACGGAAGGGAAGCGGAAAGAAAATACGTTTGTGTGCATGAGTCCTTACACCTGATCTCTGAAGAGCTTTAGCTACTGGTTTTGGCTCACAATCACTGATGGAAGTAACTGAGGTGTGAACGTGGCCTTACATACAGGGCCTATGCCGCTGACTGAATGTGGTGCACCTTATAGCAGGTGTACATTTCTATTGTTTCTTGCGCCATTTTCTGGCCAATGAGTTGTCCCACCCACTTTCCTTGACATCTTTTGGAAGTGGTGAGAGGAGTAAAAAGTCACAAACCTTGCACAAATTTTACCTGCAGCGTTTTTGCACCACAAAAGCAGCACAAAAAGGCCCCTTTCACACGGGCGAGATTTCTGCGCGGGTGCAATGCGTGAGGTGAACGCATTGCACCCGCACTGAATACCGACCCATTCATTTCTATGGGGCTGTGCACATGAGCGGTGATTTTCACGCATCACTTGTGCGTTGTGTGAAAATCGCAGCATGCTCTATTTTGTGCGTTTTTCCCGCAACGCAGGCCCCATAGAAATGAATGGGGCTGCGTGAAAATCACAAGCAAGTGCGGATGCGGTGCGATTTTCACGCATGGTTGCTAGGAGACGATCGGGATGGGGACCCGATCATTATTATTATTTTCCCTTATAACATGGTTATAAGGGAAAATAATAGCATTCTTAATACAGAATGCATAGTACAATAGGGCTGGAGGGGTTAAAAAAAAATGATTATTAATTTAACTCACCTTAATCCACTTGTTCGCGCAGCCGGCATCTCTTCTGTCGTCTTCTTTGAGGAAAAGGACCTTTGATGACGTCACTACGCTCATCACATGATCAGCGCAGTGATGTCATCAAAGATCCTTTACCCAGGTCCTGAAGACAGAAGAGATGCCGGCTGCGCGAACAAGTGGATGAGGTGAGTTAATTAATTTTTTTATTTATTTTTTAACCCCTCCAGCCCTATTTTACTAAGCATTCTGTATTAAGAATGTTATTATATAACCATGTTATAAGGGAAAATAATACAATCTACACAACACCGATCCCAAACCTGAACTTCAGTGAAGAAGTTCGGGTCTGGGTACCACATTCAGTTTTTTATCACGCACGTGCAAAATGCATTGCACCCATGCGATAAAAACTGAACAACAGAACGCAATCAAAACTGACTGCAGTTGCGTACCTACTCGCACGGGTTTGCCGCAATGCACCCAGGACGCATCCTGAGCCAAAACATGACGCCCGTGTGAAAGAGGCCTAAGGCTCCATTCACACGTTGGTAATAATGGGTCCGCATCCATTCCGCAAATTGCGGAACGGGTGAGGACCCATTCATTCTCTATGGGAACGGAATGGATGCGGATAGCAAACAGTGTGCTATCCGCATATCCGGAGCGCGCCGCCGATCTTCCGGTCCGCGGCTCTGGAAAAAAAATAGAACTTGCCTGCAATTACGGACAAAAATAGGCAGTTCTATGGGGGTGCCGGTGTAACGTTACATTACCCTACTTCGTGAGATTTTCCTACCTCGTAACTTCCGGCCGCACCGGAAATGACGTGAGGAGGCATGCCGTAGTTGTGCCAATCTGCACATACGCAAAACGACGGTTTAGGGAAATCTCACAGCGGAGTTCAGCTGGACACTGCGCATGCGCCGGAGAGCCTCACCAGCCTTAGGGTAGGGAAAGATTTTGGCCCAGTGCGCAAGCGCGGCTAACTACAGAACATCCATCCGATCTCCGTGCCTGCGCAGTGTAGGGGTAGGGAGATCTGATGGCCATTTTTTTCTGTTAAATAAATATATATATGGCCATTTTTTCTGTTAAATAAATATATATATTTATTTAACAGAAAAAATGGCCATCAGATCTCCCTACCCCCACACTGCGCAGGCGCGGAGAACGGATGGATGTTCTGTAGTTAGCCGCGCTTGCGCACTGGGCCGTAATCTTTCCCTACCCTAATGCTGGTGAGGCTCTCCGGCGCATGCGCAGTGTCCCGGTGTCCAGCTGAACTACGCTGTGAGATTTCCCCAAACCGTCGTTATGCGCAGATCGGCACAACTCCGGCACGCCTCCTCACGTCATTTTCGGTGCGACCGGAAGTTACGAGGTAGGGAAATCTCACGAAGTAGGGTAATGTAACACCGGCCGGGTTTATTGCGGATCCGCAATGCACTACAGACATGTGAATGGACCCTAAAGGGGTTTTCCTGGAGTAGAATATTGATGGCCATCCGTATCAGATTGGCGGGGGTCCGGGCTGTATGACGGAAGCCAGAGTGCTCACTGAAGTACTGTACCCTCCTCACAGCTCACCAAGCACAGCTCTGTACATCGCCTAGTGGCGGTGCTTGGAATTGCATCCCAAGCCTATTCACTTGAATGGGAGTGAGCTACATCTAGGACATGTGACCGATGTACGTGACGTCCCATGGCCGAGTACCCCAAGCAGTATATGTTAGCCACACACGCCTCCATTCCAGGCACATGTGCTTCTCTGAGCTCCCCTCAGGCCGTATTCAGACGTCAGTGGATCGCGGGCTTGTCTGTGTTTTCCACATGTAGCACATGTTCACACATGCGTTACTCACTGTGGTCCAAGGTGACACAAGTTTACGGATCCATCACGTACGTCCGTTATAGTCTATGGGTCCTGTGGATTCTCTGTAACAACCCCATAGAAGTCTATGGGGAAAGCCACTCTACATAAAGTGCGGAATCACACAATCGACATGTTGAGGAAATCCACACCGCAGGTCAATTTCCACATGGAACTTACTATGGAGGAGATTTATCAAGACTAGCGATCCCATACCCCAGTCTTGATCCCCCGCGGTGGAGTAAGACGCGCCTAATGGGCAAGTTATAGTAAATCTGGCACCCCATGCTAAGCCCCGCCCCTTTTCTCTCCACTTCAGAAAAGTGTCAAGAAGCTTAAAAAGTCTTAAATCTGGTGTGCGCCATACTTTGTAGCTTTTTGTTTTCCGCCAGAATAGTGGTGTAACAGATTTCCCAAATGCCCCCCTATATTCTTACACACCCATAGGGCGTCTGACAATCAGTTTCATTCATCTGAATGGGATTGTTCATGGATTTCCGTAAATTCTTTTCAGGTGACTGGAACTCACTTTCAGTCAGAAATTTTCTGCAACTAAATCTGCCATGTCTGAATGATCCCTTACAACGCAGACTGGATCCTAAGGTCTCGCCGTTAGGACTTCAGTGTTATGTGGCAGACTGGGAACTCAAAGAGGCCCTGGAGAAAAACCTAAAAGTGGCCCTATGTTGTAGATGGGTCCAAACAAACATACAGTGCAGAACACTATACCGCCCCAGCAGAACCAAATCCCACAGTGCAGCACAAAATACTGCCATCACTGTCCTGAAGACTGCCATATAGTTGAATTTAGGAGGACAGGTGCATAGGAGAGAATCAGATCGTCATGTACCCGGCCTGGTGGCAAGTGTTATAATCTGTAACCAGGTAAAATGTCCTGCTAAGGGCTCATGCACACAAACGTATTTTCTTTCTGCTTCCGTTTCGTTGTTTTTTTTTGCGGACCGTATGCGGAACTATTCACTTCAATGGGTCAGCAAAAACAACTGAAGGTACTCCGTGCATTCCGTTTCCGTTCCGCAAAAAAATAGTGCATGTCCTATTATTGTCTGCAAATCATGGTCCGAGGCCCCATTCAAGTCAATGGGTCCGCAAAAAATATATCCGTATGTCATCCGTATTTTGCGGATCCATACTGTAGAAATGCTATGCCCAGCCCATATTGCTCAGGTGTTTGGTGATTAATAAGTTACTGTTTCCAATCCACAAAAAACGGATCGTATATGTAAACCATACGGATATGTTTTGTAGAATAACGGAAGAGGACTTAAATCAGAGGGGGAAAAAAACTCAGATACGGAACAACGGATCTGTGAAAAACAGACCGCAAAGCAACAACGGTCGTGTGCATGAGCCCTTAACACATTAAGGACCCAGGATGAGAATGCTCATCCTAAGGGTCCATTCACACATCCGCAAAATGGGTCCGCATACATTTCGCAACTTTGCGGAACAGGTGCGGACCCATTCATTTTCAATGGGGCCGGAATGTGCTGTCCGCATTTGCGGATCCGCACTTCCGTTCCGCAAAAATATAGAACATGTCCTATTCTTGTCCGCAATTGCGGACAAGAAAAGGCATTTTCTGTGAAAGTGCCGGCGATGTGCGGTCCGCAAAATTTGAAATGCACATTGCCGGTGTTCGTGTTTTGGGGATCCGCAAAACACATACGGACGTGTGAATGGGCCCTAAAGGGCCGGTACTTAGTGCCCCAGGACGAGTATTGTCGTCCTGCGGTCCTTCTCTTCCCCCACGTGCGGTTCCGCGATCAGCGGCAGAGATCCGGCTGTTACTGACAGACGTACCCCTGCTGCATCCACCAGCATTGGTGATAACGCCGATGCCGGTGGATTAACCCCTTTGGTGATGTCACTGCGCACATCACATGGTCCATCACCATCACCGCAGTGATGTCATCAAAGGTCCTGAAGGAAGAAGAGGAGATCCGCTACGCGACCAAGTGGATGGGGTGAGTTAAATTTGTTTATTATTTTTAACCCCTCAATGGACATTTTACTAAGCATTCTGTATTAAGAATGCTATTATTTTCCCTTATAACCATGTTATAAGGGAAAATAATAAAATCTACACAACACCTAACCCAAACCCGAACTTCTGTGAAGAAGTTCGGGTCGGGGTACCAAACATGCCGATTTTTCTCACAGGCGTGCAAAATGCATTAAAACGCTTTGCACTCACATTTTCCCGCAACGCACCCGCATCTTTTCCCGCACGTCACCCGCAACGCCCGTGTGAACCCAGCCTAACAGTTCAATACAAATTTATTGTGCTGCATTGAAACAGGGATCAGACCCTGCAATGTTGAAGTCCCAGAGTGGGACAAATAATAAAGTTAAAAAAAGTAAAAAAAATAAAGTTTTACAAACTAATTACGTATCGGTAATTCTTTTTTCATGAATCCTCCATGACGGCATACCATGAGAGATGACCCGCCTCCAACCAGGTAGGGACAGGCAGTATAAATTTGACTCTCCTCCGGCTCCTCCTCAGTGTCTTTCTGGATCGACAGCCTAGAGAGTGTTCTTTCGAGTCTTTTCATTTATTCCTTATTTTTTTTTGCACACCATCACCTATGTGTAGTCCTATCATTGCTACTTCTATATCTATATTATATATACCTATATATTCTTATGAACGTATATATATATATATATATATATATATATATATACCTATATATATATATTTATTAATATTTTTTTTTGGGTGGGAAACCCCTATGCCGTCATGGAGGATTCATGAAAAAATAATTACCGGTACGTAATTTGGTTTTTCCCTTTCATCCTCCATGACGGCATACCATGAGATATAACATATTAAACAACTAGGGGGAAATTATAGCTTAAAGAACTTTCCTCCCAAAGGCTAGATCTTGACCTGCCTTAACATGGACTCTGTAATGTTTGATAAACGTATTAGGGCTAGACCAAGTGGCCGCCCTACAGATCTGTTCTAGTGAAGCGTTAGCCCTTTCTGCCCAAGAGGCAGAAACTGATCTTGTAGAATGTGCTGTAAAGGCTTTAGGAGGCGATTTCCCTAGCGCTTTATAGGATTCTGAAATCACCGTTTTAATCCATCTGGAAACAGTATTTTTTGTCGCTCTCTGCCTTTTATTTATGCCAAGAAACTGAACAAATAAGGAGTCCGTCTTTCTGAAGGCCTTCGTGGCTTCTAAATATATTAGAACTGCTCTGCGTACGTCCAATTTATGAAACCTCTCCTCTCCTTCTGTTTTCGGGTCGTCACAAAACGAGGGAACCAATATTTCTTCTTGCCTGTGGAAATTAGACACAACTTTGGGAAGGAAGGAGTTATCCAATTTAAACGTAATTCTATCTGAAGAAATGACACAGAAAGGCTCATTAATCTTTAGGGCCTGGATTTCACTAACCCTGCGAGCTGACGTAATTGCCACTAAGAACAGGGTTTTTAGTGTTATATATTTTATAGAGACAGTTGATAAGGGTTCAAAAGGACTTTCTATTAAGCCTGATAAAACTACATTGAGATCCCAGGGGGGGTCGTGGCTTTCAATGATGGTCTCAGTCTGTCTGCCCCTTTTAGGAATCTGATAACCCAAGAATGATTGGCAATTTTCTCATCAAAAACTGCACTAAGAGCCGACACATGAACCCAAGTGTATTGGGACGAAGACCTTTCTCCAGCCCAGATTGTAAAAAGCCTAGAACTGAAAGAACTGAAAATTTTTCAGGGGATACTTTCTCTTTCATACACCAGGTATTAAAAGCTCTCCACACTTTATCATAGATTTTTGAGGTTATCTCCTTTCTACTAGCCGACATAGTATTGATGACGGGATCTGACAGGCCTCTAGCTTTTAAAATCAACCTTTCAGGTTCCAGGCTGCCAAATGCAGCCTTTCCACCTCGGGATGGTGAACTGGTCCCTGCGACAACAAATCCTGATCCCAAGGAAGGATCCATGGACTTTGGATGGACATGATCTTTAATAGTGGAAACCATGATTTTTTTGGGCCATAAGGGGGCTATCAGAATAACGTGAGCCCTGTCTTGCCTTATCTTCTTTATCACTCAAGATATTATTTGCAGAGGGGGGAAGGCGTAAGCCAGATAAAAATCCCATTTTATTAATAAAGCATCTATCCCTTAGTTTCCGTCTTTTGGATTGAGGGAAAGGAAACGACCTACTTTTGCGTTTGTGGCTGACACAAAGAGATCTATCTGGGGGACCCCCCATTTTTTTGTTATTTGGTGAAAAACTTGTTTCTTCAAACTCCATTCTGTTTGATTTATCTTGACCCTGCTTAGGAAGTCTGCTTTTACGTTTAAGCTTCCTTTTAAATGGACTGATGAAAGGGATCTTATATTTTCTTCTGCCCAGGAAAAAACCTTTTCTGTTATTTGGCTCAGACATTGGCTCCTTGTTCCACCTTGATGATTTAAGTATGCCACCACTGTTGTGTTGTCTGATCTTATTTGAACATCTTTTCCTCCTATGTATTGACTCACAACTTTTATAGTCTCCCAAACTGCCATCAATTCCTTTTGGTTTGAGGACAAAGTTTTTTGGTGGTCTGCCCAGGACCCTTGGAAATAGTGATGAGAGCAATGCGCTCCCCACCCCCAAGGACTTGCGTCTGTTGTGACAAACACCTGTTCTTCCGAATTCCATGGAATTCCCTGACATAGGTGATTTACTTGTTTCCACCACAGAAGAGACTGGTTTACTGCTAAGGGAATCAGAACTGTTTAGAAACATAGAATGTGTCGGCAGATAAGAACCATTTGGCCCATCTAGTCTGCCCAATAGGTTTGTTCCAATGAACTCTGGTTTCTGTCCCAGCAGGTTAATACCCAATGTTGCAGAGTTTGAGAGTGGAACTGAGCCCACATTACTGCAGGGATGCAAGAAGTTAAAGTCCCTAGTAGTTTTATAGCCTCTCGTATCGAACAAGATGGATGACTTTGAAACCTTGAGACTTTTTCTACCACTCCAGACACTTTTTGCTCTGTAAGAGACGTCCTCTGACGAGTGGTGTCTACGGAGAGGCCCAATTTATTAGCCATCCCGCTAGATACAGCGTCTGGCAGGTCACTAAGAGATTGTTCTCTAGGGACTGTCTTGTCTCGCCTACTATCAGTAGATCGTCTAGATAAGGGACAATCAGGATGTTTCTCCTTCTCAAGTGTGCCACCAGCTCCAGCATCACCTTTGTGAAGACCCTGGGGGCCGAGGCTATTCCAAAGGGTAATACCTGGAATTGAAAATGGAGAAGATCTTTCCCCAAATAGACCGCTATCCGCAGGAATTTTTTAGATTTTCTTTAGGTTTGCATACCGGAATATGGTCGTATGCGTCTCTTAAGTCTATGGAGGCCAAGAAGTCTCCCTTTTTTAGCAGATTCACAGTTGATCTTATTGTTTCCATTTTTAATTTATTGTATTCTATGAACTTGTTCAAGTTCTTTAGGTTTATTATTAACCAAAATTTCCCGTCTGGCTTTTTTACTAGAAAAACGGTTGAATAATATCCCTGACCTTTTTGAGAATGGGGAACCGGAATTATGGCTTTTTGAGCTAGCAGCTTCCGAATCCCTTCTTCCAGATTTGTTTGAAGAACGGTTGTTTTTTGAACTGGAGTTACCCTGAAAATATTTGAGGGAGGAGGAAGACGAAACACAATTTTGTAGCCTTCTGATATTATGTTTAAGACCCAAGGGTTTGTTGTAATCATTTCCCAATAGTCTAGAAAAAAACTTAATCTCCCTCCTACCTGAGATCTGGCGTCATTGCTTTGACGGTTCCGTATTCTTTGTAGAGAACAAGTACCCTCTACTCTTCTGGTTTCTTCCTCTTGACCAGCCCGAATCTCTATTCGTTTTCTTCGTTTGAAAGGGATTTCCTTTTTTAACTGTCCGAAAGGGAAATTTCCTTTTCCCGGAGTACCTGGGAAAGGTTTTCTTTGAGTCGGAAGCCTTTTCTAGGATGGATTCTAAATCCTCTCCAAATAACAAATTACCATGAAAAGGTAAGGTACATAACTTCAGTTTTGAACTGACCTCTCCCGACCAAGACTTTAACCAGAGGGATCTTCTTGCAATGACCGCTAACCCAGTTGCCTTTGCAGCTATCCTGACTGATTCCGCAGTGGAATCAGATAGAAAATCCACAGCTTTAATTAAGAGCGGAAAGGAATCTTTTAGACTAAAATATGTATTACCGCTTTTCAGTAAGGATTCTAATTGCGTGAGCCATTTCTTTAGTGATCTGGATACTGATGTTGCAGCTAGGTTTGGTTTAAACAGGGCCGCACAAGCTTCCCATGTCTTTTTGAGAGTTTGATCCGTCTTTTTATCCATGGGGTCCCTTAATGATCCCATATCCTCAAATGGTAAGGCATTTGGACCTTTCACTAATTTAGATAGGGAAATGTCTATCTTAGGCCAAGTCGTTAAAAGGGCCTCATCTTCACTAGAAAAAGGGAGCCGTCATCTTATTGTCTTAGGAATCAACAATTTCCTATCCGGGGACCTCCATTCCCTTTTAATTAGATCGTGCATATTTTTATGTACCGGAAAGCCTCGGTTAGACCTCTGTTCAAATCCACTGAACATTTCATCATGGACTGGTCTGCGGACCTTTTCCTCAGAAAGATCCATAGTGGCCCTAACAGCTTTAATTAATTCTCTGGTATCCTCTGATGAAAAAAAGATAATTTTTAAATTCTGAATCAGATCCAGAATCTTCGGACCCGAGTTCTCCTGATTCTGAATCTTCCTCTAATTCTGAATCAGACGTCCCTGTGCCTGTTTGGAGCAGGAAAGAATTATCGAGGGATCTGACATAGCAGACCTGATTTCTTCTCTAATTGTATTTTTAAGTTCTTCTTTTAAAGACAGAACTAATTCCTTAGAAATATTGTCAGTACATTTTTTACAAACTTTCCTAGTAGAGGAATCTGAAAGTTTAACAGAACAAATACTGCACTTTTTTGCCCTCTGACTAGTTTTAGCTTTCTGAGCACTCTCTTTCTCACTCTGCACACATACAGAAAGAAAGGGAACACATAAGGGTTAATAACAGAATATACTGCCTTTACCCTTGTCCTGGTAACATTACTCACAGGTACAGATCCCTGAGTGGTCTCCATAACTTCACTTGGATCCAACATGTTTAGGGTAACAGCCACGCTTACTTTTCCCCCTTAAATAGCTTTACCTTAAGACCTCAGATCAGAGGACGACCTCCGTCATAATCCTGCGCGATTTTGAATCTCCCGCTGTCGCCGGCATGCGATCCACCGCCGGAAGTGCTCTCAGGCCCCATACCGTAAGTAAGCCATGGAGCGCGTCCACTTCCAGTGACGACACTGTGAGCGCCGGCCATGCCGGATCGCAGTGTGGAGCTTAGTGACTGACCGGAGGGACTCCATGAGTGTCCGGTCCCACATGGACCTGTCTGCCCGCGCCTAGCAGCAGGTAAGAGACAGGTCTTCAGCGCCCGTTTTACCTAACTAGAGTTCGGACTCTGCTGCCTCCTCACATGGCAATCCTCTTCATGGTCCGCGACCATAAGGGAAAACCCTATCTCCTACCTGGAGGGACAGGAAGACACTGAGGAGGAGCCGGAGGAGAGTCAAATTTATACTTCCTGTCCCTACCTGGTTGGAGGCGGGTCATCTCTCATGGTATGCCGTCATGGAGGATGAAAGGGAAAAAATAAAGCGTCCTTTTCCCATAATAAAGTTAAAATAAAAAAAGTACACATTTTAGGTATCGCCACGTCCGTATCAACCAGTTCTATAAAAATATCACATGACCTAACCCCTCAGGTGAACACCATAAAAAATAAAAACTGTGCTAAAAAATTCATTTTTTTGTTACCTTACATCACTAAAAGTGCAAGACCAAGCGATCAAAAAGGCGTATGCCTCCCAAATTAGTACAAATCTAACTGTCACCTCGTCCCACCAAAAATTAGCCCCTACCTAAAACAATCGCCTAAAAAATAAAAATAAATAGCTCTCAGACTATGAAGACACTAAAACATGATTTTTTTGTTTAAAAAATGCTTTTATTGTGTCAAATGTAAAAAAAAGAAAAAAGTAGACATTAGATATCGCCGGAAGAAAACGAGTGCGAATAAAGTTAGAACATTTGTATAAATCACTGGAGTGCGGGGGTTTAAATCTCCCTTACTTTAAAGGTTATTTTATTGCTACTCAGTTATTGATGTGCTATGAATCAGAAAATAGTGCACTTATAGGGAAAATAGTGGGTAGCCACGCTCATAGTAATATATTCACTCTTCTGGAATCTGGGCTATTGAGGAGCTATGAGCAAGGCTATAGAGAGACTATAAGGGTACATGCACACGTTCAGGATTCATGTGCGGAGAATCCGCACTGAAATCCGCAGGTGTTCGCAGGCAAATCTGTGCGGTCAATCCGCATTAATTGGTGCGGATTTGCATACGGATTTGCGTGCGGATTTGGTGCGGATTCGGTGCGGATTTTCCGCATGCGGATTTCACTAAGTGAATGAAGAAAATCCGGTCAGGAAAAAAAAAATTAATTGACATGTCGCGGATTTTAAAATCCGCACCGCAGGTCAAAATCCGCGCGGAAAAAATCCGCATCGTGTGCATTGAGAATTTCAAATTCTCATAGAATACAATGGACATGACCTACGGTGCGGATTTTCCGCACGCAAATCCGCGCGGAAAATCCGCACGCAATCCTGATCGTGTGCAGGGGGCCTAAAACTACTCCTGAAAGTGTGGGCTACTACTAGGACATGGTTGAAGGTAAAGGGCTCACTTACATTCACGCCTCTTTGGCATAATCTGCACCTACAAAGGTTAGATGATATTGCAGCTGACACATTCTGGCAAAAAAAAAAAATCTTGTATATTTCACAGGTAGTAAAGGATAGAGAGATTAAGTCATTTATAGAGATATCACATAATATAGAAAATGTTTCATGGTTTAGATATTTTCAACTGCGTTCAGCATTATTCAGTTTGGACGATAAATCGGTGTTGGATATAGATAGTTCATCTTTTTTGAACGATTGGGTAGGGGGGACACTGCCTAGATTGAAGATTTCAAATATATATAAGTTATTACTTAAGACACGATTTAGTGATACACAATCACCAGGACAAAGAGCGTGAGAGATGGATTGTCCGAACATACAAGTAGAAGGGTGGGAGAATATTTTTGGGAATTTAGGGTCACTATCCCAGAACTTTAACCATGTTCTAGTACATTTTAATATTTGTCATAGATTATATGTTACCCCTTTATGGATGAATAAATGTGGGCTAAGAGACACCTCTAATTGCCCTAAATGTGATACTTCAGGTGCGGATTATCTTCATATGATCTGGACCTGCCCAGAACTTATAAAATACTGGAATAGTATTAACAACTTTATCCGCTATAAATTAAAAATACGAATTCCTCTCGAACCACAAGTGTTTGTGCTTAATGATTTCTCCAAAATAAATAACCATAAGTATCAAAAGATTTTCCTAGGTAGAATACTGATGTTGGCCAGAGTTTTGGTCAGTCGGACTTGGTTTGCTCGATGTATTCCAGAGATGAATATATGGATAAACCTAATTAACAAGGTAAAAAATTATGAGAAAATTATGTACAAACAGAGGGAAGCTGAGGAGAAGTGGACTAAGATATGGGGCGGTTGGAGGATTTGATCAGTTTGTATAATTGTTTCCTTTCTTTTTTTTTTTTGTTTTTTTTTTGTTTTGACGCACCACAGGTATGGGGAGGGGGGTGGGGGGATAAGGGGAAAGGAAAATGAAAAAAACCTCTTTTTGTACTGTAATTTGTTTTTATATCTCAAGTAATAAAGATAATTAATTCAAAAAAAAAAAAAAAAAAGATATCGCCGCATCCCTAACAACCTGCTATACCACATGACCTAACCCCTCAGGTAAACACTGTAATAAAAAAATATAAAAACGTGTCAAAAGCCATTTTCTGTCACCTTACATCACAAAAAGAGTAATAGCAAGCGATCAAAGTCATACGCACCACAAAATAGTGCCAATCAAACCGTCATCTCATCCTGCAAAAAAATGAGCCCTACCTAATACAATCGCCCAAAAAAAATATATATATATGGCTCTCAGACTATAGAGAAATGATTTTTTTTTTGTTTCAAAAATGATATTATTGTGTAAAACTTAAATAAATAAAAAAAAAGTATACATATTAGGTATCGCCATCTCCGTAACAACCTACTCTATAGAAATCTCACATGACCTAACCCCTGATGAAAACCGTAAAAAAAAATTAAGGGAGTCTTTCACCTAAAATCACCAGTATAGAACACCAACATCAGGATCTCTATTACATTCCCCATATTAGAATGCTACCTTCCATATTGCTGTCCATCACCGATTTTCTCAGAAAAACACTTTTATTCAATATGTTAATTTGCTTCTGAAGGTGCCCAGGGGCGGAGTTCATGCGGCCGTTGCCCAGGCCCCTTATCGTTTTTTTCATACGAAACCCCTTTCACCCCTCTGGCCCGCCCTAGATTCTTCGGATTACATCCTCATCTTAGTGAGAAATCCAGCAGCAGTGCCGTTCAACAGATTTGCCACGCCTGCGCACTTCATTCCCCATTATGGGCAGAGGCAGAACCTAGGGGGGGCCAGAGGGGTGAAAGGGGAGGGGTTTCATATGAAAAGTGACAAGGGGCTTTCGTATGAAAATGCTTTATTATGTAAATAAATTATGTCATATTTGGTATTTTCGCGTCCGTAACAACCTGCTCTATAAAAATACCACATGATCTAACCTGTTAGATGAACACTGTAAATAACAAAAAATTAAAACGGTGCCAAAACAGCTATTTTTTGTTACCTAGCCTCACAAAAAGTTTAATATAGTGCAACCAAAAATCATAGGTATCCTAAAATAGTACCAACAAAACTGCCACCTTATCCCGTAGTTTCCAAAATGGGGTAATTTTTTGGGAGTTTCTACTCTAGAGTTGCATCAGGGGGTCTTCAAATGTGACACGGCAGCTTAAAATTATTCCAGTGAAATCTGCCTTCCAAAAACCATATGGTGTTTCTTTCCTTCTGCGCCCTGCCGTGTGCCAGTACAGCAGTTTACGACCACATATGGGGTGTTTCTGTAAACTACAGAATCAGGGCAATAAATATTGAGTTGTGTTTGGCTGTTAACCCTTGCTTTGTAACTGGTAAAAATCGATTAATATGGAAAATCTGCCAAAAAAGTGAAATTCTGAAATTTTATCTCCATTATCCATTAATTCTTGTGGATCACCTAAAGAGTTAACAAAGTTAGTAAAATCAGTTTTGAATACCTTGAGATGTGTCGTTTCTAAAATGGGGTCACTTTTTTGGAGTTTCTACAGCAGCTTAAAATTATTCCAGTGAAATCTGCCTTCCAAAAACCATATGGCGTTCCTTTCCTTCTGCTCCCTGGCGTGTGCCCGTACAGCAGTTTACGACCACATATGGGATGTTTCTGTAAACTACAGAATCAGGATAATAAAGAGTTTTGTTTGGCTGTTAACCCTTGCTTTGTTAGCAGAAAAAAAAATATTAAAATAGAACATCTGCCAAAAAAGTGAAATTCTGAAATGTCATCTCCATTTTCCATTAATTCTTGTGGAACACCTAAAGGGTTAACAAAGTTAGTAAAATCAGTTTTGAATACCTTGAGGGGTGTAGTTTCTAAAATGGGGTCATTTTTGGGTGGTTTCTATTACAAAGTGACTTCAGACCTGAACTGGTGCTTAAAAAGTGGGTTTTGGAAATTTTCAGAAAAATTTCAAGATTTGCTTCTAAACTTCTAAGCCTTGTAACGTCCCCAAAAAATAAAATGGCATTCCCAAAATGATCCAAACATGAAGTAGACATATGGGAAATGTCAAGTAATAACTATTTTTGTAGGTATTACTATGTATTATAGAAGTAGAGAAATTGAAACTTGGAAATTTGCAAATTTTTCCAATTTTTTTGTAAATTTTGTATTTTTTAATGAATAAAAATGAATTTTTTGGACTCCATTCCTCCATTCCCACTTTTTAAGGACCAGTTCAGGTCTGAAGTCACTTTGTGAGGCTTATATAATAGAACCCACCTAAAAATGACCTCATTCTAGAACCTACACCCCTCAAGGTATTCAAAACTGATTTTACAAACATCGTTAACCCTTTAGGTGTTCCACAAGAGTTAATGGCAAATGGAGATAAAATTTCTGAATTTCGATTTTTGGGCAAATTTTCCATTTTTTCCAGTAACAAAGCAAGGGTTAACAGCCAAACAAAACAATATTTATTGCCCTGATTCTGTAGTTTAGAGAAACACCCCATATGTGGCCGTAAACTACTGTACGGGCACACGGTAGGGCGTAGAGGGAAAGGTGCGCTGTGTGGTTTTTGAAAGGCAGATTTTGCTGGACTGGTTTATTTACACCATGTCCCATTTGAAGCCCCCCTGATGCACCCCTAGAGTAGAAACTCCATAAAAGTGACCCCATTTTGGAAACTACGGGATAAGGTGGCAGTTTTGTTGGGACTATTTTTAGGGTACATATGATTTTTGGTTACTCTATATTACATTTTTGTGAGGCAAGGTTACCAAAAATAGATATTCAGAAATTTCCATTTTCCATAAACTGTTGAGGAACACCTAAAGGGTTAATAAAGTTTGTAAAATCAGTTTTGAATACCTGGAGGGGTGTAGTTTCTTAGATGTGGTCACTTTTATGGAGTTTCTACTCTAGGGGTGCATCAGGGGTTCTTCAAATAGGACATGGTGCCAAAAAAAAGGCCATCAAAATCTGCCTTCCAGAAACCATACGGCGTTCCTTTCCTTCTGCGCCCTGCCGTTTAGTCATACAGCAGTTTACGACCACATATGGGGTGTTTCTGTAAACTGCAGAATCAGGGTAATAAATATTAAGTTTTGTTTGACTGTTAACCCTTGCTTTGTTACTGGAAAAAACTGTTTAAAATGGAAAATTTGCCCAAAAATAGCTGTTTTGGCACCGTTTTTTTATTTTTTTTATTTAGGTTTTACACTATATTATCCTTTTATAAACAAAAAAAAACATTTTAGTATCTCCATAGTCTAAGGCCTCATGCACACGGCCGCGCCGTTTTTTGCGGTTCGCAAACCGCGGATCCGCAAAAAACGGAAGCAGCCCGTGTTGCCTTCCGCAATTTGCGGAACAGGCGCCGGCAATATAAATGCCTATTCTTGTCCGCAAAGTGCAGACAAGAATAGGACATTATATTTTTTTTGCGGGGCCGCGGAACGGAGCCACGGATGCGGACAGCACAAGAAGTGCTGTCCGCATCTTTTGCGGCCCAATTGAAATGATTGGGTCCGCATCTGAGCCACCGTTTTGGCGGCTCGGATGCGGACCCAAACAACGGTCGTGTGCATGAGGCCTAAGAGTCAGTGTTTTTTTAGTTTTTAGACGATTATCTTAGGTAGGGGCTCATTTTTTGCAGAATGAGAGGACGGTTTTATTGGCACTTTTTTGGGGGGCATATGACGTTTTGATCGCTTGCTATTACATTTTTTGTGATGTAAGTGACAAAAAAAAACTTTTTTTGCACCGTTTTTATTTTATTTTTTGACAGTGTTCATCTGAGGGGTTAGGATATGGTCTATTTTTATAGAGCAGATTCTTATGGACGTGGCGATACCTAATAGGTCTACTTTTTTTTTTTTTTTTTTAGGTTTTACACTATAAGATCCTTTTATTAAAAAAAAAAAAAAAAACATTTTAGTAGCTGCTGGCTGCTGCCAAGGCCAATAAGATAATGAGTTGCATCAATGCATCAAAAGGGGCATAGATGCCCGTGATGAGAACATAGTCCTACTACTTTACAAATCACTAGTCAGACCACACATGGAGTACTGTGTACAGTTCTGGGCTCCAGTGAACAAGGCAGACATAGCATAGCTGGAGAGGGTCCAGAGGAGGGCAACTAAAGTAATAACTGGAATGGGGCAACTACAGTACCCTGAAAGATTATCAAAATTAGGGTTATTCACTTTAGAAAAAAGACGAGTGGAGATCTAATTACTATGTATAAATATATCAGGGGTCAGTACAGAGATCTATCCCATCAGCTATTTATCCCCAGGACTGTAACTGTGACAAAAGGACATACTCTGCGCCTGGAGGAAAGAAGGTTTGTACACAAACATAGAAGAGGATTCTTTACGGTAAGAGCAGTGAGACTATGGAATTCTCTGCCTGAGGAGGTGGTGATGGTGAGTACAATAAAGGAATTCAAGAGGGGCCTGGATGTGTTTCTAGAGCGTAATAATATTACAGGCTATAGCTACTAGAGAGGGGTCGTTGATCCAGGGAGTTATTCTGATTGCCTGTTTGTAGTCGGGAAGGAATTTTTTATTCACCTAAAGTGAGGAAAATTGGCTTCTACCTCACAATTTTTTTTTTTTTATGCCTTCCTCTGGATCAACTTGCAGGATGACAGGCCGAACTGGATGGACAAATGTCTTTTTTCGGCCTTATGTACTATGTTACTATGTATCTCCATAGTCTAAGAGTCAGGGTTTTTTTTTCGTTTTTAGCCGATTATCTTAGGTAGGGGCTCATTTTTTGCGGGATGAGAGGACGGTTTTATTGGCACTATTTTGGGGTGCATATGACTTTTTGATCGCTTGCTATTACACTTTTTGTGATGTAAGGTGACAAAAAAATACCTTTTCTTGCACCGTTTTTATTTCATTTTTTTGACCATGTTCATCTGAGGGGTTAGGTCATGGGGTATTTTTATAGAGCAGATTCTTACGGACGTGGCGATACCTAATATGTCTACTTTTCTTTATTTATTTTAGTTTTATAAGATATTTTTGGAAAAAAAAAACATTTTTCTTTGTTTTAGTGTCTCAAGTCTGAGAACCATAGTTTTTTTCCGATTGTCAGTGGCTAAATGGAATTAAAATTGGGGAAGGGGATTATAAATTTAGTACTCCATGGAAGTGTGGTACTCCCTGAAGCAACCGTCAATGCAGAGGCCCTGATGATTGGGGCACGTGTCACACTGAGTGGTGGTGTCCTTCCGGATCCCCCTCCAGTTCCCGAGGTACTCCGGCCTGCTCTTTCCCGGTCAGAAAAGATCAGGTCCTTGAGGACTGCCTCATAGAACTGAAGGAATGTCCCTGTGTTGCCAGTGCTCCGGGACAGCACAAAAGAGTTGTACAAGGCAACCTGTACCAAGTAGACTGCAACTTTTTTTGTACCATGCCCGGGTTTTGCGCATGGCATTATATGGCTTGAGGACTTGATCAGAGAGATCAACTCCTCCCATATACGATACAATCAGGCTTGAGGACCGTTGCCACGGTACCTCGCACAGGGACAGCGGTGATGCCGTTACCATGAATTGTGGACAGTACAAGGACATGCCTCTTGTCCTTATATCTGACCAGCAACAGGTTTCCACTGGTAAGGGCACGGGTCTTACCCCTGGGGATAGGTACTGTCACGGATGTAGTAGGGGAGAACACCAAAAGACAATCAAGAAGGAAGGGGAAAGACACTAGGCCTCACCGCTAGGGAAAGAAAAGGGTCACCACCTATAAAACCCTGATCCTGGCCCTAACTCCTATCCGTATGGGCACCTCTCGATGGTAGAGATACCCATATACGGGAACCTAGAAAATCCTGGTGACCATCAGATGCCCTAAAGATAATGACAGGGCAGAGACCACCTGTTCCCTCCCTGGTGAAGGAACTAGCGTCTCACTGAGGCCTAGTAAACAACCGGGGGGGGAATACAAAACACGACAAGCGGAACACTTAACTTCAGAGGATGAAGGATGAACAGGACTTCAACTAGGGTGGCCACTGGCTTCACCCTAGAAAGCCGGACTGACCCAAACCACACCCACAACACACCAAACCACACCCACAATGCCCCAAACCACACCCACAACGCCCCAAACCACCCCCACAATGATCAAAACCACGCCTCCAAACGGCATGAAGCCACTCCCCCCATATCCGTGAAGCCACGCCCCCACCATTGGCTGGAAAAACACGGGGGAGAGGAGTGGGAAGAACTTTGTGATTGGAAGGTGAGCGGGGCAGCCGGGGGGGCTTCTCTCCCCCTCAGTCAGCCACAGGGAGTCATTTCTGCGGCTCTAGTGACTGACTGGGGGTGAGAGAAGCCTCGGTCAGTTGCTGCAGCTTACGCTCAGACAGCACAATGCTGCTGTCTGAGACATGAGCCACTGAAAAGGAGGACATCCCTGCGTCCGTCCAGGCACTGCGCCGGACGGAGGACAGGGAGCCTGAAAACCGGACTGTCCGGCCTAAAACCGGACGTCTGGCCACCCTAACTTCAACACAAACCACACTCCAGCTCTTCCAAGACCAAATGAAGCTATCCCAAGCAAGGAGTAATGGTAAATGTCAGACTAAATAGGGCGAGGTAGAGGTCACATGATCCACACCTGAACAGGAGGTGTGGACATACCAGCAACACACAGACAAAGTGAAACCAAAAGAGGCTGTCAGATCACTAATGCATAGATAATCTTTCAGACCTTCTGGGACCTGGAGGGGGTGGGCAGGGAGGCCGCGTTGATTTTTCCGCACGGTCCCACGAGAAGACGTGGATCTGGCGGCGAGGGACTGGAACAAGGGGATACTAGTATAAAAGTTATCCACTTACAGGTGGTAACCTTTATCTAGCAGTAGGTGCATAAGGTCCCACACAAGTTTCCCGCTAACACCCAGAGTGGGGGGACATTCTGGGGGTTGAATACGGGAATCTCGGGGGGACATTCTGGGGGTTGAATACGGGAATCTCGCCCCTCGTACACACAAAACTTGTAAGTGTACCCTGAGGTACTCTCACAAAGTTTGTACAGCTTCACGCCATACCTCGCCCGCTTAGAGGGAACATACTGGCGGAAAAGGAGTCTCCCCTTGAAAGCAAAGAGAGGCTCATCAACCGCGACCTCACTTCCAGGTACATAGGCCTCCAAAAATTTTGCCCCAAAGTGATCGATGACCGGCCTATTTTTGTACAGGCGGTCATAGGCAGGATCACCTTAGGGGGGACATGCTGCATTATCTGAATAATGCAGGCATTTCCGGATGGCCTCAAACCGGGTACGTGTCTTGGCCGTACGGTAAAGTGGGGTCTGGTAGAGGACGTCCCCACTCCAGTAATGCCTGACACTGGCTTTTTTGACTAGGCCCATGTGCAGCACTTGGTTCCTAATCGTCCTCATCTCGGCTGCACTGACCGGAGTCCAGCCACCGGCCCTAGCCAAAAAGGAGCCCAGGTGTTGAGCAATGAACTGTTAGGCGTACACGTTAGTTTGCTCCACCATCAGATTCACAAAGTGGTCACTGAAAAAAAGACTAAAAAAGTCATATTCAGTGAAGCCCACTGTGGAAATCTGGATTTCTGCTTGGCCAACAAAATCAGGAATCACAGGCTCAAAATGCTCTGGGGTACCCCAGAGCTTATCGTACTAGTGTGGGCCACAGGGTCCCTAGCATGGCGGCCCCCTTGCTCCGCCGCTTTGGCGGCTCATCATCATCGCTAGATGATGAGGGGGACGCGGATGACAAGAGGAAAGTGGGATCATCCTCGTCCTCACTGGGGCTCTCAGAGTCGGAGGCAAGAAGGGCGTATGCCTCCTCGGCCAAGAACATCCGGCGGGCCATAGGGGTGTGTGTGTGTGCGTGTGTGTGTGCGTGTGTGTGTGTGTGTGCGTGCGTGGAAAACTTTATTCAGTGTGTGTGGGGGATGGGTGTTCACGGACTTTGCTCTACACCTAACAGAAAAAAATAATAATTCAAATGAAAATCCGAAAAAGTGTAAAAAAAATAAAATAAAGATTCAAACGCGCTGATCAGCGGTGGGGTGGGCAATGCGCTAACAGTGGCCAGACGCTAAGAGTGCCGGCCACAGTCAGCACATGCAAAAAAAAAAACACTTGCACCCCAAAAAAATGCAAGCTGCAGCACCCCTGGGGGGTCTAGGGTCACACAGCTGAGCCGATCCAGGTGCTAAACTGCAATTTAAAAAAAACTTTCCTCCCCCCCTAACTCTCCCTCACTATCCCTGCCTAGTCTATCTCTCCAAAATACTCTGATGGGTGCCTGATGGCACAAAAAAAAACGTACAATCCAGCCGAGCTCCTCTCTCTCCCGCTCCACGGACCTGTATGAGCGGGGAGAGGAGCTCCGGCAATTCAACTGCCGCTCCGCCCGCCCGCCTGCCCAGCCGACCAATCAGAAGCAATCCTGAGAGGTGGCGTGACCGCCACCTCTCAGGATCGCAGGACAGGGATTGGTGGGGTATTATCACACCACCGATCACCGTCCTATTCTGGGTTATCGGGTCACCAGAGACCCAAATAACCCGGAAACGCAGCAAACCGCAGGTCTGAATTGACCTGCGGTTTGCTGCGATCGCCAACACGGGGGGGTCACAGGACCCCCCTGGGCATTGTACCAAGGTGCCTGCTCAATGATTTGAGCAGGCACCTTGTTCCGATCACCGCCCGCCTGTGATCGGAAATACACAGGGCATACAGGTTCGCCCTGTGTCCGTAACAGGTTAAGGCGCTCTCCATAAGGAAATATTGTATTCCCGACATTCTGAGAATGCACATATGACCGCTGCAACCAATCACTGTCCTCAGCAATCATGTTCCTACCGTGCTACCACCACAGAGAGCTGCAGCAGAAAGGACACGCCCCTGAGCGTGACAGAGAGATGCAGCAGAAAGGACACGCCCCTGAGCAGTGGCAGAGCGCTGCGGCAGAAAGGACACGCCCCAGAGCTGCAGCAGAAAGGACACACCCTGAGCCGTGACAGAGAGCTGCAGCAGAAAGGACATGCCCCTGAGCTGTGGCAGAGAGCTGCAGCAGAAAGGACACGCCCCTGAGCTGTGGCAGAGAGCTGCAGCAGAAAGGACACGCCCCTGAGCTGTGACAGAGAGCTGCAGCAGAAAGGACACGCCCCTGAGCTGTGACAGAGAGCTGCAGCAGAAGGGACACGCCCCTGAGCGTGACAGAGAGCTGCAGCAGAAAGGACACGCCCCTGAGCCGTGACCGAGAGCTGCGGCAGAAAGGACACGCCCCTGAGCCGTGACCGAGAGCTGCGGCAGAAAGGACACGCCCATGAGCAGTGACAGAGAGCTGCGGCAGAAAGGACACGCCCCTGAGCTGTGACAGAGAGCTGCGGCAGAAAGGACACGCCCCTGAGCTGTGACAGAGAGCTGCAGCAGAAAGGACACGCCCCTGAGCTGTGACAGAGAGCTGCAGCAGAAAGGACACACCCTGACCTGTGACAGAGAGCTGCAGCAGAAAGGACACGCCCCTGAGCTGTGACAGAGCGCTGCAGCAGAAAGGACACGCCCCTGAGCTGTGACAGGGAGAGCTGCAGCAGAAAGGACACGCCCCTGAGCTGTGACAGGGAGAGCTGCAGCAGAAAGGACACGCCCCTGAGCTGTGACAGGGAGAGCTGCAGCAGAAAGGACACGCCCCTGAGCTGTGACAGAGAGCTGCAGCAGAAAGGACACGCCCCTGAGCTGTGACAGAGAGCTGCAGCAGAAAGGGCACGCCCCTGAGCTGTGACAGGGAGAGCTGCAGCAGAAAGGACACGCACCCAGAGTTACCAGCCTGATTACTATCTAGCAGAGGAAATAGAGCAATAAGTGAGGCAGCTTTGTTAGAAGAGATATGATGTACGGACTGGCGTTACAAGCCATTATCACGACTGGTTGGGTAGAGGAGAGCTGCATTTCCATTCAGCAATACTTTCCTCTGCATGGGCACGAGCAAAGAAGCACCACATACAGATTGCTGGAGAGCGATACCCGCAGCAATTCACGGTACATGACGTACTGTAGCTTGTGTCTATTCACATCTACCTGGCAGTGGGAAATATAAGGGGTGGGATGAGTTGTTTAACCATATTGCTACCAGCGCCGTACATCTACGGCACTGAAGCAATAGGCAAACATGGTGCACGTGCAGCGGGCGTCATGGCCGGCAGGTCTCTGCTGTTTGAAACAGCAGACCCCTGCCGCCAATTACCACGACCGGCAATAATGCCGATCACGGTCATTAGAGGCTTTAGATGTGCGAGATCACTTCTGGGAGTGTTACCGACGTCCCCTGCAGCCAATGGGGATGTTGGTAATTGCTTTGAATGCTATGAGTCTCGCTGACGAGACCCAGAGCATTCATGATGCAATTCTTATTTTGGCCACCAGATGGCAGGCCAACGTAAGAAATGAGCTATAGACAGTAATAAACTCATTTTAAAAATACATGGATTAAAATCAGTTTTTTTTATTTTGAATATAGGCTCATATATGAGCTTCAAAATCATTACAAATAAAAAAAAAAAATGTTTTAATCTAATTAAAAAAAAATATAAAAGTTTAAATCACCCCCATTTCCGTATAATAACATAAATACCTAAATAACAAAAAAGATAAACATCATGGGCACGGATGAGCGAATCAACTTCGGATGAAACATCAGAAGTCGATTTGCATAAAACTTTGTTTCAATACTGTACGGAGCAAGCGCTCCGTACAGTATTAAAATGTATTGGCTCCGATGAGCCAAAGTTATTACTTCGCAAAGTCTTGCGAGACTTCACATAACTTCAGAAATAGATTTTTACTGTTAAAAAACCATTTCCCGAACTGGAGTTCGGTTCCAAGGTACCGAGTCGATTTGCTCATCCCTAATCATGGGTATCACCGTGACCAAAAACACCCATACTATTAAAATAATTTTCCAATACGGTGAATGGCGTAATGGAAAAAGTGTCAAAATGGCCAATTTGCCATTTTTTCATTGCTTCTCTTACCCCAAAAAAATGCAATAAAATGTGAACAAAAAAGTCACACACTTCAAAGTGGTATCAATAAAAACTATAGACTGTTCTGAAAATAATGAGCCCCCACACAGCTCAATAGATATAACTAGAAAAAAAAAGTTATGGAGGTCAGAATATGGTGATGTAAAAATATATTTAAACTTTTTTTACACTACTTAGATCGATATATATATATATATACACACACACACACACACGGGGTATCGTTGTAATCAAACTCACCCGGAGAACAAAGGGCATGGGTCAGTTTTGCGGCAAACAAAACGCTGTGGGAACAAAACTCAGAGGAATTGCATATTTCTCCCTAATTCCACCCCCTTTGGAATTTTTTTTACCGCTTCCCACTACATTGTATGCCATAATTAATGGTCCAATTAGAAAGTACAACTTGTCCCACAAATAATAAATGGAAAAAAACGCCGGTAGTGAAAGGGTTAAAAAAGTAAGCCAAGGCAACATTTGTGAGAGAATAAAAACATAGCATATACTCACCTATATGATCCCCACAGCCCATTTACCCCAGGCGCCGATTAACTAATGAGGAGTGCACGGTTCAGTTGGTCTGTATTGGTAAAGGTCGTATGGCACCTGCAGTCCCACTAAACAGTGCAGTCCTCATTAGCTACCTGGAGCCCGCTGCGGCTCATATGGTGGCCCCTGCTCTCTTTGCTGCAGGGATGATATACCTGTCTACACATCCACTGGCCTCACTACTTACACCACAATGTCTGCCACATGGGTGCATTGCCTCTGCTGTCTAAATACACCCATTACCAAATGCATGCTCTAAACAGGCCCCAGAACCACCACAAAGGGGCACGGGGTCAGATGTAGTTCCTGGTTCCCTCTCAGCCAGTCAGGAGCTCTGAAGAGGAAACAGTGTGAACCCACAGTGCGGGCAGATAACTATTTGCTGACGTGAGACAACCCCTTTAAGGAAAACTGGCTTAGTTACCCATAGCAACCAGTCAGATTCCACCTTTCATTTAAAAAAAAAAAAAAAAAGCTCTAAAAAACAAAAGGTGGAATTGGTTGCTATGGGTAACCAAAGCAGTTTTCCTTAAAGGGGTTGTCTCAGTTCAGTAAGTGGTATTTATCAGGTAGAGAAAGTTAACACAAGCCACTTACTAATGTATTGTTATTATCCATGTTGCCTCCTTTGCTGGCTGGATTCATTTTTCCATCACATTATACACTGCTCGTTTCCATGGTTACGACCACCCTGAAATCCATCAGTGGTGGTCGTGCTTGCACACTATAGGAAAAAGCACTAGCCTATGTGAGCTCCTATGGTCCCAGCCACCAGAAAGGACGGTGGTAAAAAATCATGTGACAGACCATGTGATGACCGGAGTGACGTCACCACAGGTCCTTTTCCGGCACACAGCAAAGAAGGAGACAGAAGAGATGCCGGCTGCGCGATCAAGTGGATTAAGGTGAGTTAAATCTATTTATTTTTTGAACCCCTCCAGCGCTATTGTACTATGCAATCTGTATTCAGAATGCTATTATTTTCCCTTATAACCATGTTATAAGGGAAAATAATACAATCTACAGAACGCCGTTCCCAAGCCCGAACTTCTGTGAAGAAGTTCAGGTTTGGGTACCAAACATGCGCGATTTTTCTCACGCGAGTGCAAAACGCATTACAATGTTTTGCACTCGCGCGGAAAAATCGCGCATGTTCCCGCAACGCCCGTGTGAAAGAGGCCTAAGGGTACTTTCACACTAGCGTTTTTCTTTTCCGGCACTGAGTTCCGTCACAGGGGCTCTATACCGGAAAAGAACTGATCAGGTATATCCCCATGCATTCTGAATGGAGAGTAATCCGTCCAGGATGTCTTCAGTTCAGTCATTTTGACTGATCAGGCAAAAGAGAAAACCGTAGCATGCTACGGTTTTATCTCCGGCGAAAAAAATTAAGACTTGCCGGCATTTTTTCCCATAGGAATGTATTCGTGCCGGATCCGTCCTTCCGGTCTGCGCATGCGCAGACTGAAAAAAAGGTGGAAAAAAATAAATGCCGGATCAGTTTTGACGGATGACACCGGAAAGACGGATCCGGCATTTCAATGCATTTTTTCGACTGATCAGGCATTTTTAAGACTGATAAGGATCCTGATCAGTCTTACTAATGCCATCAGTTGGCATACGTTTTGCCTGATCCGGCAGGCAGTTCCGGCGACGGAACTGCTTGCCGGATCTCTCTGCCGCAAGTGTGAAAGTACCCTTACCTGTGCTGGGAGGTCTGGGACCTGAGATAAAGGTGCCCTGAAGGCGGCAGAAGCCGGTGAGACACTAATAACAATGTGACCTCAGTCCTCTGGGTGGAGACATCTCCTGGAGACGGAAGCTGAGGTAGAAAGGGGGCAGAGATTCTGCAAGTCTGCAAACTCCCCAGCTATCAGCAGGTTAAACACTCTAAGGCTCCATTCACACGTCCATGGTGTGTTGCGGACCCGCAACACACCCGCCCGGCACCCCTATAGAAATGCCTATTCTTGTCCGCAAGCTGCGGACAAGAATAGGACATGTTCTATCTTTTGCGGAGCTGCCGACCTGAAGATCGTGGCCGCGCTCCGCAAACGCGGATGCTGACAGCACACTGTGTGCTGTCCGCATCCATTCCGTCCCCATAGAAAATGAACGGGTCCGCACCCGTTCCGCAAAATTGCGGAACGGATGCGGACCCATTTGCAGACGTGTGAACGGAGCCGAATCCTCTTTGACTGCAGATGGTTGCTTAGCTCAGCAACCAAGGGCACAAGCTGCCTGGTACTTAGCCCCATGCACAGCTTCCTGTGTGATCTGCAGTCCCACACAGTATGTCTCAGTGAGTACCTGGCAGAACTGCTGGCCATGGACGGCTACAGGTATCGCAGATAAGGGCCAGGGACAGGGCACAGATAAGGGCCAGGGGCGCATACTAGGGACAGGGCACAGATAAGGCCCAGGGGCACAGACTAAGATGGTGGTGGCGCATACAGGGGGCAAGGGGGCAGACACAGGTCACGGGCTGTGCTGAAAGAGCCAGGGAGGCACAGGCAGGGGCCATGGGATGCGCTGACAAGGGCAAGGGGGGAACACAGGCAGCGGGCACACACATACCTGAAAAGCTGTGCGCTGCTGTGCCGCTGCCTTGCTGCTTCTCTTGCCTGCCATTACCTCCTCAGGTCAGTACTGTAACTTGGTGGGCACTGGGCGGGCCTAATTATAACAGCGCGCTGTCGGATTATACCAGCTTGATTCATGCACACACTGTCTGGCGGGGGTGGGGGGGGGGGGGGGCTCAGGCAATGTCGCTGGCGCCGCACTGTAAGGGCCTGGCCTAAAAAACTGTATTAAAACTTGACTGACATGAAACGCTGCGGGCCCCTTGTCAGCCCGGGCCCCCGAAGCAGCCGCTTCCCCGGTAGTTACGCCACTGCTATTTGCTGAAGTGAGACAACCCCAGTCTTGATAAATCTGTCTTGTAGAAGTCCCATGTGGCCGGCTCTCGATTATCATACATGCCACACGTGCATCCTCCCAGGTAAAGCACAGAACACATTGCCATCTGAACGCCCAGACCTTTATTTTATACAAAGCTCACAAAACACCTCCCATGATAAGTGACAAAGTCACAAATGTCCAACAAGAGGGAATGTGGGAAGAAGGAGCTGAGAGATTCCAAGTCCAGCTGTCGTTCCTCCGCACGCCTCATAAAACCGGCCGGGGCTGCTGGGTGAGCAGGAGGCCAAATCTCTTCTTGATGGAGAAGCGATGTCGGGAATATTTGTCATCGGGAGAGAAGCGGGCGGGATGGGCTGAAGAGGTCGGCTGTCCACTGGGAGCCACTTTCTGGAACACACAATCGCCATATACATTACACATCCCGGTAAGCACATGTTCACACCACAAAGTCACAGTGCTACTGAGGAAACAGGTTGGAGAAGAGTAACGATCCTGCCACCAGGGGGAGCAGCCGCTGACTGGTCTCTCATACAGTAGAGGCTGCACATAGAAAGGCTGTAGTAAAACTACAACTCCCAGCCGGCCATGGCAGTCATAAGCTGGGAGCCGCATTTCTTTTTACCTGAAAGCTTAACAATTCTCTATATGGCACACACCCATTATATGTAACTACTGCACACGAGCCTTCACAGCCTATGCTAACGGTTATGTGAACACTACAGCGCCCCCTGCCCGTCCTCACCTTCATGGTGTACACCCGATCTCCCTGCTCATCCAGGTAATACTGCAGGAACATGTCTGCCGCGTACAACAAAGCCCTCACTACAGCAGGCCACTCGTGCTCTCCAGCTCCACACGTTCTCCTCGTGCACTTCCTCTTCCAAGGACACGTCACTTCCTTCCTGGTGGCTTCTGGGAATTTGTGTCTGTCAGTTGCCGATCATACGCCCTCTACAGGCCAGAACTTGTATCACCTTGTAGTTAGCTATTCCTGCAGTCCCTATGAGTTTATAATTCACAGCCAAAGGGCAAATACATAAGTGTGCAATAAATACCGAGTGACTGCGTGAGTGGCAGACTGTGCTACTGTGCCCCCCAAAGGTGTACGCAGACCGTAGGCACGCTAAAAAGAGCCCAAAGACTGTTTTGTACTGCGTTTGCCTCATTGAAGTGAATGGATCCGACGAGAGAGATCATTTTCGGGTAGTCAAACGTACCTAACTGAACTAAGCACCAGCGCGGTGTTTTCCGTATTTCTGTTCCATTAGAGGAAAAATCGCAGATCCGTTAAATGAGTTGAATGACGACTACCAATCACCTGTCTCTAGGGCCTCATGCACACAGCCGTTGCTTGGCAGTCCCCAATGCACGGGCATCCGTGTGGATTCTGCAGACAGATCCAGACCCATTTAAGGGTCCATTCACACGTCCGTGGTGTGTTGCGGATCCGCAACACACCCGGCCGGCACCCCCTATAGAAATGCCTATTCTTGTCCGCAGCTGCGGACAAGAATAGGACATGTTCTATCTTTTGCGGAGCTGCGGACCGGAAGTTCGGGCCGAAACTCGGAAGTTCGGGGCCGCGCTCCGCAAATGCAGAAGCGGAGAGCACATAGTATGCTCTCTGCTTCACGTCCGGGCCCATAGAGAATAAATGGGTCCGCACCCATTCCGCAAAATTGCGGAACGGGTGCGGACCCTTTTGCGGACGTGTGAATGGAGCCTAACTCTATCAGAACATGTTGAAGTGAATGGGTCTGCATCTCTGATGCGGGGAGCACACGGCTGGTACCCAAATATTGCGTACCCACTGTTTGCGGGCACCTAAATTGCTTCATGCCTGGCGTAAAAATTCTTTCTCAAACTAAGTCAACCAGTAGTCAATATAGAGCAGGGATGAGAAACCTTTGGCACGCCAGCTGCTGTGAAACTACAACTCCCAGCATGCATATTTTCCTGGCTGTTCTTGTAACTCCCATAGAAGTGAAAGGAGGATCCTGGGAGTTGTAGTTTCAGAACAGCTGGAGTGCCGGAGGTTGCTGATCCCTGGATTAGGCCCCTTTCACACGAGCGAGTTTTCTGTACAGGTGCGATGCGTGACGTGAACCCGCAATGCATCCTGACCCATTCTTTTCTATGGGTCTGTGTACATGAGCAATGATTCTCATTTTTGCGTTTCGTGAGAATCGCAGCATGTTCTATATTCTGCGTTTTTCATGGGTCTTCAGTGAAAATCGCATTGCATCCAGATTTAAGGCTACTTTCACACTGGCGTTTTGAATTCCGTTTCTGAGATCCGTTTCAGGGCTCTCAAAAGCAGCCCAAAACGGATCAGTTTAGGCCCAATGCATTCTGAATGGATAAGGATCCGCTCAGAATGCATCAGTTTGCCTCCGTTCCACCTCCATTCCGCTCTGGAGGCAGACACCAAAACGCTGCCTGCAGACAAACGGATACGTCGCTGATGGTTGCTAAGAGCTGTTGTTTGTAAACCTTCTGTTTTTTTTCCTGTGCGTGAAAAACGCATCAAAACGGATTGCACGCACGTGGACAAAAACGAAACAACTGAACGCAATTGCAACCAAAACTGACTGAAATCGCTTGCAAAATGGCGTGAGTTTCACTGAACGCACACTGAGCCAACCCGTATCGTTCGTGTTAAAGAGGCCAAAAATGACTCCATCTGCACATCTGTGTCTGATGCTACGTTAGGGTCTCAGTTGCAGATTCCATCAAAAATGCCAGACTCCTGAACGGAAACCCCACAGACCCCATTATAGTCAAAGGGGTCCGTTCAGCACCATTTGTATCAGTTACGTGCTGCATCCGGCACTTCCGTTATTTTCATTGTCTGCTCTTATAACAGAGCAAAACAAGAGAAAAAACATTGCTGGTGTGAACCCAGCCTAAGGCCTCATGCACACGACCGTTGTTGTGTTCCGTGTCCGTTGTTCCGTTTTTCGTGATTTTCTGCGGACCCATTGACTTTCAAAGGGTCCGTTGAAAACTCGGATAATGTACCGTTTGTCATCCGCGTCCGTGATCCGTGTTTCCAGTCCGTCAAAAAAATATGACCTGTCCTTTTTTCACGGACAACGGTTCGCGGACCCATTCAAGTCAATGGGTCCGTGAAAAATCACGGAGGCACACAAGATTGTCATCCGCGTCCGTGATCCGTGTCCGTTTTTTTCCTATCATTTGCAAGGCAAACTTGACTTAGATTTTTTTTTCACTTTTCATGTCTGGTGATCCTCCAAAAATCAAGGAAGACACACGGAAACAAAAACGGATAACGGAACAACGGAACCCCGTTTTGCGGACCGTGAAAAAATACTGTCGTGTGCATGAGGCCTAAGTAGAAGATTCAATATTGACAGGAAATTCTGAGCAGAACACAATACTGAGTTTTACCAGGACTCTGCCGGAATATTCTGCAGCAGTCCCTGACTGAGACTGAAAGCTGCTAGAGAGAAACTGAACTGACAGACTAAGGGCCTCTTTCACCCAGGCGAGATTTCCGCGTGGGTGCAATGCGTGGGGTGAACACATTGCACCCGCACTGAATACCGTGATTTTCACGCATCACTTGTGCGTTGCGTGAAAATCGCAGCATGTTCTATATTCTGCGTTTTTCACGCAACGCAGGTCCCATAGAAGTGAATGGGGCTGCGTGAAAATTGCAAGCATCCGCAAGCAAGTGCGGATGCGGTGCGATTTTCATGCACGGTTGCTAGGAGACGATCGGGATGGGGACCCGATCATTATTATTTCCCCTTATAACATGGTTATAAGGGAAAATAATAGCATTCTGAATACAGATTGCATAGTACAATAGGGCTGGAGGGGTTAAAAATAAAATAAAAAATAATAATATTTTTACTCACCTTAATCCACTTGTTCGCGCAGCCGGCATCTCTTCTGTCTTTAACTGTGAGCAATAGGACCTTTGATGACGTCACTACGGTCATCACATGATCCATCACCATGGTGATGGATCATGTGATGGACCATGTGATAAACGCAGTGACGTCATCAAAGGTCCTATTGCTCACAGTTAAAGACAGAAGAGATTACGTACTGCTGGTAGCATTCTGTTCCACCTGGTAGTCTGTGTCACATGGCCTGTTATGGGTGGGGCTTACAGCCTTATCATCTCTCCCACTGCCTGAGTGATTTCACTATGGAGGCATGTGGGAGCTTGGCTGTAAGTTGTATCTTAGCACCTCTCAGACCATGTTTACACTCCGTAGGTAGCTTGGTGTTAGGAACCCATGCCATGCTGAGATACCTTGACGGTGGTGCAAAAGGGCTCCGATGTGTTCCTGACTGGAATACATTGGCTAAAATCTCAGTTCTTAACATCAGCTTGAGGGATTAGCCAGTGTTGTCAGTTGCTTATCATTGTGGGGCACCTTTTGCAGTGATTTATGTATTTTTATATTTTCATCCACACATTATCCCATCTTGTGTAGGATGCCATTGTGGTACATGTGGTCCGCTGCCAACATCCTCCATTGTATGCATTCTTGCTGGGGATTGCCGTTAGCAGCGGATCACATGCGGAGGAATTGCTCCCCCGGTTATAAAAACGCAACAGTGTTTGGGGGTTTTGAGCATTTCCTCCCATTTAGGCCACTTTATTTCAGTTATTTAACCATTTGTTCTGGCCATCACTATGCTTGACTGCACCAAAATTAGTTCAAGAGGTTTCCTAAAAACAGATCTGTCCATCAGTGGGTGGCAGCTGAATCTCCACAATCCTACAGAGATCCAAACATCATTCAAGCACGTCATCTCCCAGGGGAACATGGCCGCAGGGCATCATCGCTAGGTTCTTATGCAAGTTTTTTCAATACCAATTTGATGAGTGAGCCGGTTCTTTAAAGGGAATCTGTCATCTCCCAAACTAGAGTAAGCATTGCAAAGGGTAAAGATCATGGATTACAATTACTCCTGCAAACAAGAGGTAAAATGCAGGGGCGAATTTAAGGGTGCCTTCACATGCTGTGGATTTTGTTGCAGAAATTTCCGCAACTGAAAATCAGTTCCATTTACCTGAATGGGGCTTGCAGAAATCTATGTGCTTGTTGCCTGGAATTGATTTTCAGTACTGAAAAGTTCTGCTATAAAATTCAGAGTATGTGAAGGCACCCTAAAGTGGCCCCAATGTTGTAGGAGGGTCCAGATTGACAGGAGGTGGGGGAACACAGGTCGATGGGGCCAATACAAGTTGGCAGGGTCATTAATATCATAGTGCAGCACAGAATACCATCCCACAGAACCAAATATCACTCCCCAGAAGCTGTCCCTCTGTGGTTGCCATCAGTAGCTGCCACGTTCTGTCCTCCTCCTCCAATTGTCTTGGATATGGAGCAGGGGGCTTAGGGGTGAGATGTGGGCTGCAACACCAAGCCAGCCCTCCTTCAGCATGCTGCCTGGACTTCCTCTAATAATGAGCCCCATAGTTCCCCCAGTAGTACGTACCTGGCCAGCGGCAGTGGAGAGGGCTCGGGTGGCCCTATGGACATCAGCTCACCAGGAAAAAATCCTGTAGGGTCTATGGCAGTTCATCCCTGCTAAGAAGACTGCTGAGCATGCGTACGGAAGCAGTGATGGCCAGTTCGCCCGCGAACACATGCGGGCTGCCATCTTAACTCACAAGTCCGGCGAGCCGGTCTGAAACAAATGCAGTCACCAGGAGCAGGCAGTTCCGAGAACAGCCACCAGGGGGCCTTCATCGGGCTGTTCTCAGAACTGCCTGCTCCCGGTGACTGCATTTGTTTCAGACCGGCTCGCGGCACAGGCACAGGTAAGGACTCACCTGTGCATCGCCGGACTTGAGTTAAGATGGCAGCCCGCATGTGTTCGCAGGCGAACACGGCGAACTGGCCATCACTGCACAGAAGCCTCCACCTAGCAATGTAAAAAGGTAAACAAACAGACCTTGCCCTGCACAGTGCAGGGCAAGGGGGAGCATGAAATGCTCCGATGCTCAACTCAGAGAGGCTGAGTGGGGGAAGAAGGGGTTATGTCCGGGTTCAGAGCTGAACCTCTTTAAGCCCATCATTTCCTAGCTCACAGTTACAGGTTATTTTTATTTTCTAGAGAAGCATAAGGGGGTTCTCTAGATAAGCTGTTGGACAGCAAGTGGTCTATTTCCTGGTCTTGCACCATGGTCATCTTCTGTTTGTGTGTGCTTCTCAGAAGAACCCCATCCTGCCGATACATGGGCATCCCAGAGTACTTACCCATTCCTCCTCCTCCTCTTCTATCTGACATAGAAAATACATACAGGCAGCCAACAGACAAGGATTTCTGTGACCAGATAGTTGGAGGCCACACAGAATGGTGTCACTGGGCACATGTGGTCCCTGGACCATAGGTTGTGTGTAAAGTGCTAGACCCTAAAGAAGCTCCTGTACGTGCAGCCTGCGATGCTGTGCTGTCTGCTGGAAGGGCATTTATAATGCACATTTAGTTACATTTATCTAAAAAGTGCAAGAAGACATGCTCATAGCACCAATGTGTTTTTCTTTTATTCACTATGGCTATTTTTCCACAACATCCTATGATGACACAATTAGGCAAAGTTCACACAAACACTCTAAAATGCATGGTTGTGTCATCTCAAGCACATAGGTCTTCAATTAAAAAAAAGAACTTTGATCTCCGTATCTGAATTATTTATACTGGAAGGGATTTGTGCAAAATAAACCATAGCTGGGGACACCAGTGTTAAGCTTTACACAATCTGTCCAGAGTGCATTGACTCGATTAGTAAGAGCCATTAGCCTATCCGGAGAGGGGTCAATAACTGAACATTAGCTGAAATATTCATGTTAGGATAAGGTTGCTTTTCCAGCAGCGATGCCCAGATGTTCTTTCAGTTGAGGATATATTTAGGAGATAATCTTAAGGAGATGTTCTAGAACATTCCAGCCATACATCCAAATTGGGTTGTTTCATATGAATTTGTATCTATGAAACAACTGCAGACACTTCCCCATGCTACTGGCCATATGTTATATGTTCACACAATGCAGATTTGTTGCAGACATTTCTGAGACTGTCTCACCCATCTACATGCAATCAAGTCACACCTCTCATAAAACAGCATGCAAAAGTCATATGTATCACATACACTGCCCGTCCCAAACAAAAGTCGCCACCAAAAATATTTCGTTGGACCGCCTTTAGCTTTGATTACGGCACGCATTCCCTATGGCATTGTTTCGATAAGCCTCTGCAATGTCACAAGATTTATTTCCATCCAGTGTTGCATTAATTTTTCACCAAGATCTTGCATTGATGATGGTAGAGTCTGACTGCTGTGCAAAACCTTCTCCAGCGCATCCCAAAGATTCTCAATGGGGTTAAGGTCTGGACTCTGTGGTGGCCAATCCATGTGTGAAAATGATGTCTCATGCTCCTTGAACCACTCTTTCACAATTTGAGCCCGATGAATCCTGTCATTGTCATCTTGGAATATGCCCGTGCCATCAGGGAAGAACAAATCCATTGATGGAATAACCTGGTCATTTAGTATGTTCAGGTAGTCGCTGACCTCATTCTTGGAGCACATACTGTTGCTGAACCTAGACCTGACCAACTGCAGCAACCCCAGATCATAGCACTGCCCCCACAGGCTTGTACAGTAGGCACTAGGCATGATGGGCGCATCACTTCATCTGCCTCTCTTCTTACCCTGATGCACCCATCACTCTGGAACAGGGTAAATCTGGACTCATCAGACCACATGACCTTCTTCCATTGCTCCAGAGTCCAATCTTTATGCTCCCTAGCAAATTGAAGCCTTTTTGTTCTGGTTTGCCTCACTGATTAGTGGTTTTCTTATGGCTCCACAGCTGTTCAGTCCCAATCCCTTGAGTTCCCTTCGCATTGTGGGTGTGGAAATGGTCTTACTTTCACTATTAAACATAGCCCTGAATTCTACTGTTGTTTTTCTTCGATTTGATTTCACCAAACGTTTAAGTGATCGCCGATCACGATCATTCAGGATTCTTTTCCGCCACATTTCTTCCTCGAATACGATGGGTCCCCACTATCCTTCCAGTTTTTAATAATGTGTTGGACAGTTCTTAACCCAATTTTAGTCGTTTCTGCAATCTCTTTAGATGTTTTCTCTGCTTGATGCATGCCAATGATTTGACCCCTCTCAAACAGACTAACATCTTTTCCACGACCATGAGATGTGTCTTTCGACATGGTTGATTAAGAAATGATAATTAACTCATTGTACCAGTTGGGGTTAAATAACTTATTGCCAGCTGAAAGATAATCGTCCATGCAGTAATTATCCAATAGGAGGCTCACAACTATTTGCTTAGTTAAATCCAGGTGGCGACTTTTTTTTGGACAGGCAGTGCATATCAGCATTACAGGTCTGGAAAGCTGCTAATGTGGTATCACACTTTGAAGACATGGGGTAGATTTATTACAACTGGTGCTAAGGAAAAATGGCTTAGTTGCCCATAGCAACCACTCAGATTCCAAAGGAGCTCAGCTCAGTTCTCCTTTACTCCAGTTCGATAAATCTACCCCCCTATGGCATAACCCTGCTCATACAACTTTTCATCCCACTTTCTGGGCAGCACATGGCGATTAATGCTTACGGGACTTGTACAAAGATGATGTTTTTAAATCCTTCTCACAATTTCTACAATAGCTCTAGAGATTCCCTTTTTCGTTATCTGCAGATTAGACATGCTACCATAAGGGAATTCCCTGAGCCCAGACCTCATATTTCCAATTACACCTTGATAGCATTCTCAATTTACAGGGACCTAAAGGAATCAATCATTTCCGCAATTTATACCCCTCTTATACAAGACAAGGTGTTCCCCCATACATATAATGCTAGAGATTACTGGTAGGAGTACATTCCTGACATGAGGACCACCAAGAGATCCTCTCCTTCCCTCCCCTGCAGTGAACAATAAACTCATCCAGATTTATATGGTACATCACTGCTATTTAATAACGCCTATATGGCTTTTCTGTATGGGAAGACTGCCCTCCACTCAGGTCAGATTTCTGGCATACGATTTGGGAATGTTTATAGGTGTACTCTTTGGAGCACGTAATTAAAACTCTGACCGAAGTTCTGGGGTGCCCTATCCCTTTGCTACTAGAACAACGGTCCCATCACATCCATATTTTGGTTTAGAGACACATTGTTGTGATCAATGTATTGCGGTGGATGGACCCCCAACCTTCCCCCCTGTCAATACTATACCAATTGAGCAAATCATCTATAAACGTAGGCAATGCCCGTCTATATTCTTGAACATATGAGGGGCATGGTGTAGCTCCTCTCTCACGCTGTATTCCCCTCAAACTTTTCTGTCCATCAGCACATCTCACCCTTCAGGAAGCACTAGACCTCCATTTTGGTCACCTTACCATGTTCACTCTGACATCCATACACGTGTTGGTCTTCCTGCCATTATTGCTAGTTATGTATATAAGCCTGTGCTCTTGCATTGCACATGTAATTTATGCTAGGCTTGGATGATGTAACTTCCCATACTATGACTAGGCTTGAGAGAATAAAGCTTCGGAAATAGCAATCTGAAGTGGGCTTTGGTACCGAGGTATCAGCCAGTACCAAAGCCCACTTCAGATTCCTATGCGTTATGACAAATGGTGATTGGCTGCAGTGGCGTCAAGTGGAGCAGATACATGCTTTTAAACATGTTAAATTTGAAGATAAATTCTATATTGTGAGATGGGATCAATCGGGCTGAAAGAAGGAGACACCGGGGCATATCTTTCTGGAGCCCCCAACTGTTCTTTGATCAGGCAAGTGAAATCAAAGACCATTTTACCTACCTTGTGACTTTCTCATGTACATAGGACTTCTGCATGCTGTGGATGTTTGATGAGCAGTGTGATTTTATTATATCTACGGTATATAAAGTATTTTGTGGTAGTTTTTCTGCTTCCAATAGTCTGTACCTGCTCCAAAAGGGCATTCCAGCACTTTTTTTTAAATTTTTTTTTATTTGCATCAAAAATAAATTTCCTCATTCAGATGAATGGGTCTGTGAGCAATCCAGAAAAAATGCAGATCGGACATGGACACAAAATATGGTCGTGTGCATGAGGCCTAAATTATACAGACGGGTCAGGCTCCCACATTACACCCTTGTCGGCAAATAGGGTAAAATTCCACTTTATAATCTAAGGTACAGATAGAGTGAATAAGTGCAGATGAAGAAACAATCATATCAGTCACATCTCCTTCCATCTTGGGCCAAATACTACTTTAACAATAGGTAGCCCGCAGTAACCACAACACACAGATATTTTTTTATGAAAAATAATTATATCATTCAGAAACATGACAATAGCAGTAACACATGGGAACCATCAGAGATAAAATGTTGAAATAAAAGGTACAAATTTAAAATTCTTTGGGGGAAGGGAGGCTGTTTCCCTGAGAGCTGAGATATTTGGGATGCAAATGTCATCTCCACTCTGCACCCGCACCTATCCGGACTACAAGCATGCAGAATATTGCTCCTTCAGCGTAGTGTCATTAACTTCTGTCCCACCCGACTTAAGTGCATGCCGCTCAATTGAGTATTTCCAGGCTCCATGTTCCTGGCTACTTTGCCCACTACACTTCCCATTAAATTGATGCACCCAGCTTTCAGCTAAATGATTTAATGGAAATTCATGAGAATATCTTTCCCAGTATGCAATTAAAGGGATTCTGTCATGACATTTGAGGCCTATAACCTAAACATATGGCCAGGTCCCTACTAATAACCTGAATCCGAAACGGTCCTTGTTAAATGTGCCTGTGGCTCTATTAGCACATAAAACAGGTTTTTATAACCTGTCATTCACCTACCTAAGGTGCCCAAGGGACCGTCGCTTCATACAGGGTGCCCATCTGCAGCCATCTCCGTCTGGTGCCCAGCGCCGCCTTCCCACTACAAATCGCCGCCCTCCCTTTCTATAGAGCCGCCTCCCTCACCTCAGCACCGCCTCTGAAATCGTCCGCTCCCTCAGCCAGATCCCGTGCGGCTGTGAGGATGGCTGCAATAGGGCAGTCAAGGCAGGTTTGAGCGAAGTGCGCCGAACGGCGCATGTGCACTTCGCTCAACGAGGCCGCTGCCAGGAGTCCGCACGGGCGCATCAGGTTATATCTAGTACGCACGCGCGGGACCTGGCTGAGGATGATTTCGGAGGTGGCGCTGAGGTGAGGGAGGCGGCTCTATAGAAAAGGAGGGCGGCGATTTCTAGTGGGAAGGCGGCGCTGGGCACCAGACGAAGATGGCTGCAGCCGGGCACCCTGTATGAAGTGACGTCCCCTTGGGCACCTTAGGTAGGTGAATGACAGGTTATAAAAACCTGTTTTATGTGCTAATAGAGCCACAGGCAGATTTAATAAGGACAGTTTCGGATTCAGGTTATTAGTAGGGACCTGGCCATATGTTTAGGTTATAGGCCTCAAATGTCATGACAGAATCCCTTTAAGCACATCTTATTGCATGTCCTCCATCTTGTGATGAAAGAGCAACTGGGCATGCTTACAACAACCACAAATTTATCATAAAACCCCAACCCCTGCCAAGAAACCTTTGGAGTAAAACCCTCCCCACCTCCCCAACCCCCAATATAACCCCCAACCCTTAGTTTGTCAGTCTGACTTGGGCCCGTCCTCAGGATTATTCTTCCTGGCACAGTGCCCATTCTGCTGGAGACGTGATGACTTCCTACGTCCGGATGCTGGGGGGCGCAGAAAGAACAGGAAGAGATGGCGATAACAAGGATGGCTTATAGCAAATTTCATGAATCCATCTGAAAAAAAATAAAATAAAATAAAAACTTTTAGAAATGCTCTAGAATGTTTCTCTGAATTGCTCACACATAGGGCCAGATTAGAGTGTAAATGGAGAAGGTGGCCACAGATATTTGTGCATATAAACCAAAAAAGGGTAGTTTCAAACTTGCTCACATACCCCAAAATATTAAAAACTATGGAGTCTTATTGACTTAATTACATGAATTATCGGACAGTGGTGTCAAATATGTAGAAACAGACAGTTCTCTAATAACCTATATGGCACATGACTGCTGCAACCAATTAGTGACCTCAGTGATGAATGGCACAAGACCAGCGATTAGCTGCAGCGGTCATGTGCCGAATACAGCTATGGCACCGCAGCCAGTAAACATAGGTGAGGACTGGAGTGGTAGGGTTGGAGAGGATTGGGGGCAGGGAAGTACATAATAATTTATTACTTTATCACACTGAGGGACACTAGGGAGATTTCCATATTGCTCAGGCTAAAAACAATCATCTCACCTCGGGTAAGGCCGCTAGTCTCATGTGGGCACAGCTCTGAATATACTTTGCCGCTTTCTGCAGGAGGTGATCCCACCAGTGAACGAAGAATGGATGAAAAGCCATCAGCAGAAAGTAAAAAGCAGCCGTCAGCATCACAGGTAGAAAAGAGCTGGAAGGGATTGAAGGACAACAACATCAGAGAGATACAGTAACTGGTAATACAGACAGACGGTTCACACCCAAGACCAGACTAAGAACCCTGCATCACAAACCAGATGAAAAAACAATAACTGTTCAGTGCTACAATACTCTTCACTACAATATAAAAAGCCCAGCCGAATGTGAACTTACATCAAAAGCAAGCTTTGCCAACTCCTCTGCAGAGCGAGTAGCATCCTGAGCTGCTAGGACTAATGAGACTTCTCGGAAATCTATCATTCCACTAGCATCCTGAGGAGATAAAACAATGCACACCCTGAAATGTGGCACTAGATACAGGTAAACTAGGAAATATTACTGCCATTAGACTACCTCCTCTTGTGTGGCCATAGAGTTACAATACAAAGACTCCCGTAGAAGGACTAAGCTAATACCTTTTTCATAAAATAAAAAAAATAATAAAACATCTAGTCCACTTTGCCACAGTAAATGCATGAGCTTCTCAAATGGTGAGGCTCTTGTGGAGACTACAAGGGGGAAGTTTGATAGGATGTCCATGCTGCCTTTCTATTTATATTGTCACTAATTTTTCACACAATTTTGCCTAAATCAATAGAACAGGTGAATATAAGAAACATTGTAATATACCTTTTCACAGAAAAGTGCCTCCTCCCTCCCTCTAGCAGCTCACTCCTCCCCCTCAATTGATTTCTATGGGTTTCATGTAATCTGATCCTTTAGTGAGCTGACAGAGGAGACAAAGCTGCAATATAATTTCCCTTTGCCATGGCGAGATGAAAAAAATATTATATATATATCTCCTTTAAGATACAATGGCCTCGGGATACAATATTTTCAACATACAATGGACTTTCCTGGGCCATCTTACATGGAAACTCAGATTGAACTGATTAACATGGCCACGTCCCCTGTAAGACATCTTTATTGGGTGTTCATTAGTTCCTCTTTACAATATATTGCGTTGCTACATCTCCTGTACTGCCCTCTGTCTGTGCCAGGATGAGCTGTTCCTTTGGATGTCAGGTGAGGGAAAACCACACACAACAAGCCTCTTCACTATCAAAAATAATAAAAATAAAAAAAAATCCATTCTCTAGACCAGGGATGCTCAACTTGTGGCCCTCCAGCTGTTAAACTACAACTCCCACCATGCCCTGCTGCAAGCTGATAGCTGTAGACTGTCTGGGAATGCTGGGAGTTGTAGTTTTGCAACAACTGGAGGGCCGCAGGTTGAGCATGCCTGCTCTAGACCATGTATGGCAACAGTATATATTTTTCAGTATTTTATTTTTTCTTAAAAGGGTATTCCAGGACTAGAAAACCGATTGCCTATCCTTAGGCCCTCAACATTAATTCCGTGGCGGTCTGACTTTTGGCATCTGTGCAGATCATTTGTTTGACGGGAACATGGCACTCAGGGGAGCGGTTCGGCCTCTACATTATTTGGATGGCTCCACACCCCCGCAAGCTGTACATTTACAATCACAGAAACATATATATTGTGAGCTAATTTTCTATAACTCCATGAAACAAAAACCCCTGAAACATAACTTTATAATATCTATAAATAAATATCCCCCACGTATATAAAATAATCTTCGATAGTTGCCAACAGATTAGCTAGTGTGACTGGCTATAAGATATCAAATACAAGAGGCACAAGTAGGGCTAATTCTATACTGTAAATACCGCATGAATAAACAAAGTGGGCCTCTTAGTGAGGTACTAGCGGTTCCCGTGATTTTGGAATACCACCACCTGATGAGGTACACTGATGAACTCAGTTGTTGCGGTTTCTGGAGAGTAACCCACAAAGGTATGTTGTCACCGAGAGATGACCTGTCCCTGGGTGTCCCTTTGGCTATCCCTGCCTAAAAGCAGTGCACCCGCCCTGAAAGGGGCGACCCCACTTCTCGGTGGCTAAACCCTGAGAAAATGCCCTAGAAGGCCCTAGATGAGTTTGTCAAACTGAAGTCCCGACGTGTTTCCCCATTAATGGTAAAAATGGGTCATCAGGGGACAAGAAAAAAGTCCAATCAAAACAAAAGATACTGAGGACAGATAATAATGGCTACCCAGAGACTATAGGCGCAATTGTACACCCACAAGGGTCCCCTATTTATACCTAATGTGGGTTCTGTTCAAAAATGGCCCTCCCGCACTCAAACTGGAAGAGGAAGTTCACAACTTCCGGTATGTGGAACGCAAAGGGCGTTCCAAAATGGTGCCAGGTTAATATAAGATACTAGAATGGTAAAAGATAGGCAGTACACCTACAAAGTACTTGCTCACATAAGGTCAAATAAGTAGTTTATAAATGATACATATCCTCGTATTCAGCGATAGAAACAGAGCATGTCTCTCCATCGAGGTGCGACCAACTTCCTGTGAATGGACCGCACTTCCGGTAATGGAACGCACCTCGGATCCTTGGTGCGCACATGGGAGCGCTGTGGAACGCAAATAGGAGGAGGATAAGTTTATGCTATCGTGTGCGCTCCACCCCATTGTTCGGACATAGAACAGTATTGTTATAATTATAATAACTGCTAATTATTATGATAGGAGAGGGTACAATTAGAGGAACAAATGCGCAATATAAAAAGGTAACCTAGTTAAAGTGAGGCTACATAAAGGGGAAAATTAAAACCTGGGATACAGGGAATAATACCCTGAACGTCAGGACCCCCAGTAGATAATAATGTACACTATACACCAATTATGGTCAGATAAGAAAAGTAGGTTAGTGTGTGTACATAAAGTGAAATATAAAGATACCATATTACTAACACATTTTAATTTCAAAAGGAACAGAAAAAGTGAAAAGGAGCTCAAAGGAAACACGCAAAAGATATCTGTTCATTGAGGCTCAGAGGGGACACAGATTTGAGACCGTGTATCCACTGGCCCTCTTTGCAGAGAATCCTTTTATCCCAATCGCCACCCCTAGGGGATCTGCGAATTACCTTTTAAAGTCCTATAGTCACCATTATGATACTCCCAGACGTGGCGTGCTATGGGTTTGTCCCGGCGACGACCAATATCTCCAAGATGATCGCCTACCCTACGTCTTAATTCACGCTTTGTTTTTCCAATGTAATTGAAGGGACAGGTACAAAGATAAACCACACCTTGGGTCTTACAATTAGCAAAGTCTCTGTTTCTATCGCTGAATACGAGGATATGTATCATTTATCAACTACTTATTTGACCTTATGTGAGCAAGTACTTTGTAGGTGTACTGCCTATCTTTTACCATTCTAGTATCTTATATTAACCTGGCACCAATTTGGAACGCACTTTGCGTTCCACGTACCGGAAGTTGTGAATAACGTCCTCTTCCAGTTCTTCGCTTCTGAGCGCGGGAGGGCCATTTTCGAACTGAACCCACATTAGGTATAAATAGGGGGCACTTGTGGGTGTACAATTGCACCTATAGTATCTGGGTAGCCATTATCTGTCCTCAGTATCTTTTGTTTTGATTGGACTTTTTTCTTGTCCCCGATGAACCATTTTTACCATTAATGAGGAAACGCGTCGGGACTTAGGTTTGACAAACTCATCTAGGGCATTTTCTCCGAGTTTAGCCACCGAGAAGTGGGGTCATCCCTTTCGGGGTGGGCGCTCCGCTTTTAGGCAGGGATAACCTAAAAGGAAAGGTCATCTCCCGACAACAACATACCTTGGTGGGTTACTCTCCAGAAACCGCAACAACTGAGTTCATCAGTGTACCTCATCGGGTGGTGGTATTCCAAAATCACGGGAACCGCTAGTACCTCACTAAGAGGCCCACTTTGTTTATTCATGCGGTATTTACAGTATAGAATTAGCCCTACTTGTGCCTCTTGTATTTGATATCTTATAGCCAGTCACACTAGCTAATCTGTTGGCAACTATCGAAGATTATTTTATATACGTGGAAGATAGATATAGAGATAGATCTAGAGATATATATATATATATATATATATATATATATATATATATATATATATATATATATATATATATATATATATATATTATATTATATTATATATTAAAAGTTATGTTTTAGGGGTTTTTGTTTCATGTGAGCCAAGCTGTACATTTAGTAGTGACTGTGTTGGGTTATTGCAGGTTTGTGCCATTCAGTCGAATGCAAAGCCTCCAATGTGGGAGGTGAATGGAGCTTTACATAGCCAAGTGTATGTCTAAGCTCAATGTCATTAAGTGAGAAAAGCAGTCCACCATGAGCACCAAAGCCTCACCTTGTGGAAATAACTGAAGACCCGGGAAATGACATCAGTCTGTGTGAGACCCAGCTTCTCTGCTAGCTCATCCAATCCCACACGTGAACAAACTCCCTCCAAGCAGAGATCAATTAGCCCCTGTACACTGTCAAATGAGAACCTATGGAACAAGGGAACATACTCATCATAAATACAGTGTTCCTATCACTGTGGGGGTGCACAGTAGTTCCAGGTTTTGTGCTGGATCCACTTCTGAATTTTGATCAAAAACTGCACGTGTGTTTACAGACTTATTGGGGTTCTGTACCTTTTTATTACTGATGATCTATCCTTTGGACAGATCATCAGCATCTGACCGGCGGGGGTCTAGCAGTAGAGACCCCCACTGATCAGCTGTTTGAGAAGGCATCGGCGAGGCAGTAGCAAAGTGAATGGGGCTGAGCTATGCCCAGGCCACATACAGTCCTGATCAAAAGTTTAAGACCACTTGAAAAATGGCAAAAAATCATATTTAGCATGGCTGGATCTTAACAAGGTTCCAAGTAGAGCTTCAACATGCAACAAGAAGAAATGGGAGTGAGACAAAACATTTTTTGAGCATTCAATTTAATGAAAATAACGATTAAACTGAAACAGGCTGTTTTTCAGCTGATCCAAAGTTTAGGACCACATGCCTTTAAAAGTCCAAATCTGTGCAAAGATGTGGATTCATTGTCATTTTCTGTCAGGTAGTCACACGTTGTGATCTCAAAGGCAAAAAAACTCTCCCTTTTTTAACGTGGTCGGGTTGTTGAACTGCATAAGCAGGGTCTCACAGCGCACCATCGCTGCTGAGGTGGGACGCAGTAAGACAGTCATTTGGAATTTCTTAAATGATCCTGAGGGTTATGGAACAAAAAAGTCAAGTGGAAGACCCAAAAAAATTTCATCAGCACTGAGCCGGTGGATCCAATTGGCTGTCCGTCAAGACACTGGACGATCCTCGACCCAAATTAAGGCCCTTACTGGTGCTGACTGCAGCCCCATAACCATCAGACGGCATCTGAGACTGAAGGGCTTCAAAAACAAAAAACTTCTTCAAAGACCTCGTCTCCTTAAACGCCACAGAACTGCTCATTTGGACTTTGCAAGAGAGCACCAAACATGGGACATTCAAAGGTGGAAGAAAGTTTTATTCCCTGATGAGAATTTTTTTTTACCTTGATGGTCCTGATGGTTTCCAACGTTACTGGCATGACAAGCAGATCCCACCCGAGATGTTTTCTACGCGCCACAAGTGGAGGGGGCGCCATAATGGTCTGGGGTGCTTTTTCCTTCAGTGGAACAATGGAGCTTCAGGAAGTGCAGGGGCGTCAAACGACCGCTGGCTATGTCCAGATGTTGCAGAGAGCATTCCTCATGACTGAGGGCCCTCGTCTGTGTGGTAACGACTGGGTTATTCAACAGCACAACGCTACAGTACACAATGCCCGCAGGACAAGGGACTTCTTCCAGGAGAATAACATCACTCTTTTGGCCCATCCTGCGTGTTCCCCTGATCTAAATCCAATTGAGAACCTTTGGGGATGGATGGCAAGGGAAGTTTACAAAAATGGACAACAGTTCCAGACAGTAGATGGCCTTCATGCAGCCATCTTCACCACTTGGAGAAATGTTCCCACTCACCTCATGGAAACGCTTGCATCAAGCATGCCGAAACGAATTTTGAAGTGATCAACAAAAACGGCGGTTTCATTTTTTTTTAGGAGGTGTGGTCCTAAACTTTTGATCAGCTGAAAAACAGCCTGTTTCAGTTTATTCGTTGTTTTAATTTAATTGAATGCTCAAAAAATGTTTTGTCTCACCATTTCTTCTTGTCGCATGTTGAAGCTCTACTTGGAACCTTGTTAAGATCCAGCCAGGCTAAATATGATTTTTTGCCATTTTTCAAGTGGTCTTAAACTTTTGATCAGGACTGTATATAGTTGTGACGTCATTGGCCTGTGAGAAACAGCTGATCGTCGGCAGTCCCTGCTGATGATCTATCCAAAGAATAAATCAGTTATAAAAAAGGTACAGAACCCCTTTAAAGAGGTTTGTACAACTTTTGACCAGGTACGTTTTAATGATGGTAGATGATGGATCAGAACATCTTTCATGGTCCTGGTTCTCCCGCTCTCGTGTTGTGACCCGATAATAGTTATTATTCAGCTCCGATTCTGATCAAGCCCTTATACATTACATAGTTTAGGATCTTATTTTTTCCTTGGCAAGTTCTGTAGTATTATACTCCTCTATGTAGAAACATTCATATTGTACCTATGTGTACAATATGTGTCATAGGCAAAAAAAGTCACTTACCCAGCCTTCTTCAGAATTTTTCCTATTTCCCAGATTTTGGGGTCCAGTGGAACCTTCAGGTGTCCCACAGGTGAAACAGGGGTATCTCCTATCAGCTCAAACTCAGTAGCTGGTTTCCCTAGTGCCCTAAAGCCAACAGATGAAAAAGTTCCATTGAAACCTATGAACGATCTATAAATGTGCTCAATCAAGTCCCGTGTCTGCTATTGACCAGAAGTCTCTAGTACTTTCCTCCCATGTACATACTTTGCCATAAATTTCTGTATATTGTTGGCATACAACACAGGGTCTGCTTTCTCTTCAGGACTAGGATTGTAAACTGGCAGAAACTACAAAACAAAAGGAGGTTAAATGAGAATTAATTGGTGAAACCCAAAAATCTGTAAAACACGTTAAGTAGTATTGTATTTAGTGCTCATTTTATTGAAATCAAATTCTGGAGGCTCCTTAAATTTTACCATGCAAAAAAACTCGGTATGAATGAAGCAAAACTAAATCTAAACTTATTTAAATATCACTGCTCAACATTAGTGTGCAAACCATAAAAACTGTTCAAGAAATCACCCCTTTTCAAAGCGCTTTAGAACAAGTCATTTTAGATAATTGAGTATCGTTACAAATAAGGCACCAAATACGTTTGCGTTTTTTTATTTTTTATAAAAAAATAAAAATGGTTAAAATAGTGAAAAAAAAAGAAAGTTTTGTCAATTCTTTTGGGCAGCTTTTTTCTTATTTTTATTACAGGTAGCGATTGTTTCATCCCTTACATAATGCTTTGGAATACATGACCTAATAGCAGAAGCTCATGACGGACCTGGCACATTCTGTAGGCCCCCTGCTGTCATGTAACCCAATTACATGGAATGGCACCAATGGGCAAACATCTTAGATGCTGCGGCTTAAAAGGTTAGGACCAGAAACTGTTTTAATGGTTTCTGATCAATGTCCTGATTGTCCAATTGGGTAGCACCTAGCTCTGCAATCTTCTAAAGTGCCACTGTACAAAGGTGCTAAATCATCAGCGCTGCCTGCCATAAAAACACTACACCTCAGTCGTTAAAGGGATTCTGTCAGCCCGATTTCGATACTGAGAGATTTTGGTATCATCATTTTAGTCTCCATTATCTCATTAAAAATATACAAGTTTTACCCCCACCTGTTTCATTTTTGCTAAAAATAGGGTTTTATGTATCTGGTAATTACCTTCTTAACGTGCCCAAGGGGCTGTGCGCCGTAATCCCGCGCATATGCCGATGTCACACACGTCCGGGCCCGCGCGGTGTCTTGGCAGCAGCCTCATCGAGGGTGATCGGCGCATGCACGGGATTATGGTGCACTGAGGGAAAAAAAAAGGGAGTGAATAAATTAACAGCGGGGTGGCGCTGGGCTCAGATCAGGGGCGCGGCTGGGCACAAACGGCTGGAGGGACAGCCCCTTGGGCACGTTAAGAAGGTAATTGCCAGTTACATAAAACCTATTTTTAGCAAAAATGAAACAGGTGGGGGTAAAACTAGTATATTTTTAATGAGATAATGGAGACTATTATGACGATACCAAAATCTCAGTATCGAAAAAAAAAAATCAGGCTGACAGAATCCCTTTAAGGAGTTAATAACGAGTGCATGAGCAATACTCCCATCATTCTTTTCCTAATGCACCAAAAATAGATAAACCTGTTGTGAATGATTCATTCTAATTGCTAGAATCTGAATGGCGTGACTTCTGCTCCAGTCTTCTTCTCGGTCAAGTTAATTGTGCAATCCAAATGCCAGCAAATCTGCACACAACAGTTCAGATACTGCCAGGATCAAAATCTTAAAGGGAGTCTGTCGCCTACTTTTAGCGTTCTAGCCCGCTCATGTCGCATTATTGCACAGTAACCCCCTCATTTAAATATATGTCCTACGTAGAGAAGCTGAAAAAATAAGTTCATAACGAATCAACTACATGCTAATTAGGCCTCTCAAGTACAGACACCTTGCCAATGTGCCCACTCCCCTTGCAATCCTCTGGCCTGCCCTGCCCTGCCCTACTAGTTCGGCGGTGGACGGAGCAGGCGTGAGATCTCAGAGGCAGAGGAGAATGACGAACAGAGGTGGGCCAAAAGACTGCAAGGGGAGTAGTTAGGCGGGCACATTGACAAGGGGCCTGGGCACTTGCGGCCTGAACGCCACCCCTGGGCACTTGTGAGACCTAATTAGCATATTGTTCTAAACTTGTTTTTTTAGCTTCTCTACATGGTCATATATTTAAATGAGGGGTAATAATGCGATATGAGCGGTCTAAGGCTACTTTCACACTAGCGTTCGGGGCTCCGCTTGTGAGCTCCGTTTGAAGGGGCTCACAAGCGGCCCCGAACGCATCCGTACTGCCCCAATGCATTCTGAGTGGATGCGGATCCGCTCAGAATGCATCAGTCTGGCAGCGTTCAGACTTACAATGTAAGTCAATGGGGACGGATCCGTTTGAAGTTGACACTATATGGCTCAATTTTCAAACGGATCCGCCCCCATTGACTTTCAATGTAAAGTCTGGACGGATCCGTCTGAACTACTTTCACACTTAGAATTTATTCTAAACTATAATGCAGACGGATCCGTTCTGAACGGATCCAAACGTCTGCATTATAGGAGAGGATCCATCTGTGCAGACACCAGACGGATCCTCTCTGAACGCAAGTGTGAAAGTAGCCTAAAACGCTAAAAGTAGGTGACCGAGTCCCTTTAAAGGGGTTGTCCAGAGAGCAAGGGGTGGTACGAAACGAAGCAAAAACCCACATTTACATCTTAACCCCTTGGTGATCAAGAAATGTTTTTCACTTTTTTTCATCAACACCTTCCAAGTGCTAGAACTTTTATAATTCTCCATCAATGTAGCCGTACGAGGGCTCGTTTTTGCAGGTCAAGCTGTAATTTTAAAATGTCACCATTTTGGGGTACACAATATGGATGGGGGGGGGGGGGGGGGGGGGGGGAGTGATAACAGCAATACTGACGGATCCGTCTTCAAAATGCGTTCAGTGTTACTATGGCAGCCAGGACGCTATTAAAGTCCTGGTTGCCATAGTAGTAGTGGGGAGCGGGGGAGCAGTATACTTACAGTCCGTGCGGCTCCCAGGGCGCTCCAGAATGACGTCAGAGCGCCCCATGCGCATGGATGACGTGTCCATGCGATCACGTCATCCATGAGCGTGGGGCGCCCTGACGTCACTCTGAAGCGCCCCGGGAGCCGCACGGACGGTAAGTATACTGCTCCCCCGCTCCCCACTACACTTTACCATGGCTGCCAGGACTTTGGTTACCATGGCTGCCAGGACATTAGCGTCCTTGCAGCCATGGTAACCATTCAGAAAAAGCTAAAAGTCGGATCCGGCAATGCGCCGAAACGACGTTTAGCTTAAGGCCGGATCCGGATTAATGCCTTTCAATGGGCATTAATTCCGGATCCGGCCTTGCGGCAAGTGTTCAGGATTTTTGGCCGGAGCAAAAAGCGCAGCATGCTGCAGTATTTTCTCCGGCCAAAAAACGTTCCGGTCCTGAACTGAAGACATCCTGATGCATCCTGAACGGATTTCTCTCCATTCAGAATGCATTAGGATAAAACTGATCAGGATACTTCCGGCATAGAGCCCCGACGACGGAACTCTATGCCGGAAGAAAAAAATGCAAGTGTGAAAGAGCCCTTAGTGGCTAATAATAAAAATTTAAAAAAAATAAAAAAAAATTTTTTACAGCATTTACCATGCGGGATAAATTACATGATACTTGTGTAGTGCAGGTAGTTATGTAAGCAGATATACAAAATACAGTGCCTTGAAAAAGTATTCATACCCCTTCAAGTTTTCCCACAAACTTACATGTATTTTATTTGCATTTTATGTGATAAAGGAACACAAAATAGCAAATATGTGAAGTGAAAAGAAAATGAGACATGGTTTTCACCATTTTTAATAAATACAAATCTGTAAAGTGTGGGTTGCATTTGTAGTCAGCCTCCCTGAGTCAATACTTTGTAGGACCACCCTTCACTGCAATTACAGCTACAAGTCTTTTGGGGTATGTCTCTATCAGCTTTGCACATCTAGAGGCTGAAACGTTTGCTCATTCTTCTTTGCAAAATTGCTCAATCTCAGTCAGATTGGATGGAGATAGTCTGAACAGCAATTTTCAAGTCTTGCCACAGATTGTCAATGGGACTTCGGTCTGACTGGGTCATTCTAACACATAATATGCTTTGATATAAACCATTCCATTGTAGCTCTGGCTGCATGTTTAGGGTTGTTGTCCTGCTTGTCCTTTCCATCAACTCTTAGGCCTATTGCACACGACCGTAAGGCTTTTTCAGTGTTTTGCGATCCGTTTTTCACGGATCCGTTGTTCCGTTTTTTGTTTCCGTTGTGTTTCCGTTTCTGTTCCGTTTTTCCGTTCCGTTTTTCCGTATGGCATATACAGTATACAGTAATTACATAGATAAAATTGGGCTGGGCATAACATTTTCAATAGATGGTTCAGCAAAAAACGGAACGGAAACGGAAGACATACGGATGCATTTCCGTATGTGTTCCGTTTTTTTGCGGACCCATTGACTTGAATGGAGCCACGGACTGTGATTTGCAGGCAATAATAGGACATGTTCTATGTTAAAACGGAACGGAAAAACGGAAATACGGAAACGGAATGCATACGGAGTACATACCGTTTTTTTTGTGGAACCATTGAAATGAATGGTTCCGTATACGGAACGCAAAAAAACGTCCAGTAAACGGGAAAAAAAAACGTCCGTGTGCAATAGGCCTTAAAAGCATCCCCACAGCATGATGCTGTCACCACCATGTTTCACAGTGGGGATAGTGTGTTCAGGGTGATGTGCAGTGTTAGCTTTTCGCCACACATAGTGTTTTGCATTTAGGCCAAAAAGTTCAATCTGACCAGAGCACCTTCTTCTACATGTTTGCTACGTCCCCTAGATGGCTTGTGGCAAACTGCAAATCAGACTTCTTATGGCTTGCTTTCAAAAATGCCTTTCTGCTTGCCACTCTTCCATAAAGACCAGATTTGTGGAGCACACAACTAATAGTTTTCCTGTGGACAGATACTCCCACCTGAGCTGTGGATCTCTGCTGCCTCTTGGCTGCTTCTCTAATTAGTTCCATGTCTTGGTAGGTTTGCAGTTGTGCTATACTCCTTTGGATTGAGTGTTCTGCAAGATGTTCAGAGCTTGTAAGAATATATATTTTTTATAACCTAACACTGCTTTACACTTCTCCACAAGGTTTTCCCTGACCTGTCTGGGGTGTTCCTTGGTTTTCATGATGCTGTATGATCACTAGTGTTGTCTAACAATCTTCTGAGGCCTTTACAGAACAGCTGTAGTTATACTGAGAATAAATTACACACAGGTGGACTCCATTTACTAATGATGTCACTTCTGAAGGCAATTGGTCACACTGGATTTTATATAAGGGTATCAGAGTACAGGGGGCTATAAATGCACACCACACTGCAGATTTTTTTTAAATTAATAATTCTGAAAATGATGCATCATTTTCTTTTCACTCCACACATACTTGCTACTTTGTGTTGGTCTAACACATAAAATTTAAGCATTTAAGTTTGCGGATGTAACGTGAAAAAAAAAATGTGCAAGGGGTATGCATATCTTTTCCAAGGCAGTGTATGTGGAAGGGATTTTATTTTTGCTATTTTTTCCATTAAAAAGCATTTTTTTTCAATGGAAAAAGAGCATTTTTTTTTAACTTGGATATTTTTAAAAATTTTATAAAAACTAATTTTTACTATTTACTAGTCCCGCCATAGGACTTTGACAGGCGATCTTCCGCTTCTATAAAACACAGTGTACTGCTTATGCAGTACAGGGAATTATCCCATTTAGGTGCACCAGAGGGCACATCCTGATAGGCATAAGGCTTTTGCGGATACGGGCCTTTAGAGCGGAAGTCGAGCTCCTGTTCATCACTGCACAGGAGACTTGTGCAGCACTTAGACTAGGCTGCCTTAAAAAGGCAGAGGCCTACCCAAAGGCCGTAAAAAGGCTTGCTGGCGGTCAAAGGGTTAAAGGTCCCGCCACTCCAATTTCCGCTGGGCCTCAGTGGTCATGATTGCATGAACAGCGCATGATCCATGAAAGCCCAGTGGAGATTAGACAGGTGGCCTAGGAGCTGCAAGACATTAAAAAGGAGAGAGTGTTTCTTTCTTATACACACAGCCTCCTGCTGTCTGGCACTGTTTAAAAATTCTTGGACAACTACTAAGTCCAAAGACCAGAATAAAAAAAGTTAACATTTCTCACCTCAATCTCCAGGTTGATGTAAAACTGAGACATTGTCAGCCAGAGGACCTTTAGCCTGTAGGAAGATACAGTAAAGACTCACAAAGAATTGACCTACATGACTGAGTGAAAGCCATGGGGAAAAGTGACAAAAATTAAAAAAAACACTATGAAAAAAGGAGCACATAAGCTTGTACATGTGGTGGAAAAACAGTCAATAACGACCACAAAAGCGTTATATGGTTCAAGCCTCAACTTCTAATTTTTACAGTGATTTCTGTTAACAGGTTGATTATGGAACAAAGCGACTCCAAGACATGAAAAGCCGCAGAGGTAAACTGCTGACAGCCTGTGTCGTGCGGGACGAAAACCAAGTCATAAAAGGAAATGGAAATATTACTTACACGCCATTCCCTTTCCAAGTCCAAACTGTCGCCGGCTGCAAAGGAGGAGTGAATACAAGGTTACATAAAGTGAACCCCTGAAATTAATGTAAGAATATGGATACAGCCTTTGTACCCAAGCCTCCATATTCTCTTCATTTAACTTACCAATCTGTTTGGATATCTCATCAACACTGGCTGTACGGGCACGCCAGCCACAAAGGCACCTGCAATAGCAGGGCAAAAAAATCAGGTTGAGTAAACATCCAAGAACAGTCACGATCAAATGCACACTTGTAGTGTTTTCTTACCAGGTTTAAATTTTAACAAAACTTCTCCATTACCATTTGTGCCCTCTGGAAAGAACAAAACCTACAGGAAAAGATGCATCAACTCAAGTATATGCAGCCTGATGGATGTACATATAGAGGGAAATGGAGGGAAGGAGTTGTGGTGGCCGGTTCTAGTAAACTGAAGCTCCAACCTGAGGCCACTCTCCATTGGAGGTTGCTCGTCTCTTCACCTCCTCCACCACTTTCTTCCGAGATGCTGGGTCATGACGGGATACCATAATAGATTGATTGAAGCGAAGGAGAGCTGAGGGAGAGATGATGACAAATCTGTGGCAAGATTCGGTTCAAATCCAAATTTATTGACAACGACTCAAAAAGCCCTACTGCTAAGAAAAAACAAAAGCTCATCAAGCTTTCAAGTTAGCAGGAGTGGACATGGCGTCTACAGGACACAAATGACATCTCTCTGTAAGGCTGGCCATTAGATAACTGAAGCCAATCAGTCTAGAAGCCTCCTGTAGAACAAAAGGAACCAATCCTTACCCCCCATATCTGCCATTGGGGGATAGGCAGGAGGTCCACCCATACACATTAGATGGTCGGCGGGTTCAGTCAATATTTATCTAATGTGTATGGCCAGCTTAAGGGTGGGTGCATAACTACCTTACATCCTGTTTAAAGGAATGTTGTCCTAGGCATTCTCGCCACTTTGTGGATACTGCAAGCAGGATTTGCTACAAATTATCCGTAGATCGCCAGTTTCTGGGAGGTGTCTATCCATGTACAACATAAGGGTCCATTCACACGTCCGCACTTCTGTTCAGCATTTTGCGGAACAGAATTGCGGACCCATTCAGGTCTATGGGGCCGCACGACGTGCTGCCCGGATCCAGAAATGCGGATCCGCACGTCCGTTCCCCCAAAAAATTTAATATGTCCTATTCTTGTCTGCAATTGTGGACAAGATTAGGCATATTCTATTATAGTGCTGGCGATGTGCAGTCCGCAAAATGCGTAACGCACATTGCCGGTGTCCGTGTTTTGCGGATCTGCAAAACACATACAGATGTGTGAATGGGCACTAAGACAGGTCAACAGGAGACAGGAAAAATTAAAGGGGTGGTCTCAATTCAGCAAATGGCATTTATCATGTAGAGAAAGCAGTGGTCGTGCACACTATAGAAAAAGGCGCCGTCCGGGACCAGCAGCTTCCATCCTGACAACCTCATATCTGCACTGCAGCAGTGGCCATAACACCTGGAAACGAGCAGTATATAATGCAATGTAAAAATGAATCCAGCCAGAAAAGGAGGCAATATGGACAATACATTAGCAAGTGCCTTGTATTAACTTTCTCTACCTAATAAATGCCATTTGCTGACCCCTTTAAGCCAGTTCAACATTTGAACGGTTTTAGCTTTCTATACGCATTTCTATCCAATACTCCTGCCCAACTGGTATAGCAAAGGGAGACCGGTCAGGAGCATGGTTTACATGGCAAAACATAGGTTATGTTGAGCAGAACCTTGGTGAGTAGTTGTATTAGATTCAGGCAGATGGCAATGTGAACCTTACTGTTAGACCACATATAAGGATTAAAATACTCTCCGTACACGTTATCGGTCATGGGTCTCCCCATAATTGTGGGTGACATGTTTCAGTCATAGATATGTTTTGCATTAGAGTCCACGTAGGAACCCACCAGCTTTACCTTTCGGCCACCTGCATACAGGTGCGGGTGAACGCGCATAAGATCCGCATGGATTTCTCCGCATCAAAATCTTCAATGTCCAATTGCGGATTTGATGCGGTTTTGCCACAGATCTCACCCTTCCATTGAAAGGAGGGAAATCTGCAAACAAAATTGAAATGCTGCAGATTTTGAAATCCACAATGCAGGTCAATGTCCGCACTGAATAAATCTGCAAAGTGTACATGAGATTTGTACAAGGGGAATCTGCGCAGAAAAAAAAACGCACATATTCCGCAATGTGTGCAGGTGGCTTTAAAGCGTCACTGAGCATTTAATATTTTTTTTTTTTGATATGTCAGATATAGCAAAGGTTTAGAACAGTGGGGTCTGAGACCTCCTGAGATCACTAGAACGAGGCAAGAGAAGTACTCTCAGACTTTCTATTGAGCCCGAGGAGAGAGAGCGACTATCTCCTCATTCTAGAGATCGGTGGTGGTGGTCTCCGCACTCAGCACTCCCACTGATCAAATCCTTTCATATGTCTCTCTGACATATCAAAAGTTTGGTGAAATGGCAGTGACCCTCTCAGCCTATGAGCACTTGTACGTTTACCAAATGGTACGGGGCCTTCCACAAGCTGTAAGTATTCTGCTCACCTCCAATGACGGGAATGCTGAGATTCTCCACTCTGGACACAACGGATGGGAGGTCACAAACCACAGTAACAATGGGATCAAAGAAGGTGGAGTGAGGGGCCACAACCAGAAGTGGGGCCTCAGAGCTGGAGGCGCGGCGTCCACGGATGGTGATCCAGTGGAAACCACACATGAAGAACATAGTGCGGCTTAGAAGGTAAATCAGGTGATGTAGAATGCTGTGTGCATAAGGAGACACATGGAATGGGAAATGGAGGGGGGAGAGATGGGAATAAATGAACATGTTGCACTGCATAATGAGGACACATAAGTCTATACACTACCACTACCACCATTGCGACTGGCTTTGGACTTACGTGCGTCTGTGTCGTATTGGTCGGCTGAGCTCTTCCTCTGTCATCCCTGCTACGCGAAGAGCAGCAATTGGCCACATCAGAAAAAGGAAGATGGACGCCAGAAGGAAACGCAAGGGGAATAGTATTGGACCCAAGACATAGAACTGAATGTAAAAAAAAAAAAAAAAAAAAAAAAACTATTCACAGTAAGTAACACAGAACATACAAAGAGCACTAGCAAGTGCCTGCTGACCATCCGTGATCAGAAGCTGCTGGCACGTCACTGATGGTACCCACTCCTGTGCCACCTAAGGCCACTTTCACACCAGCGTTTTTGCTAGATCCATCATGGATCAGCAAAAATGCTTCAGTCATGATAATACAACCGTCTGCATCCATTCTGAATGGATCCGGTTGTATCATCTCTAAAATAGCCATGACTGATCAGTCTCTAAAACCATCGTAAGTCAATGGGGGACGGATCCTTTTTTTGTGTCTGAGAAAATGGATCTGTCCCCATTGACTTACATTGTCTGTCATGACCACAACACGGACAGAAAACCTCTGCTCGCAGCGTTATTCTGTCCGCGATGGGGACGCAACCAAAGGGAATGGAATACATTTTGGAGCATCCTGTTCCGTTCAGTTCTGTCCCCATTGACAATGAATGGGGACAAAACGGAAGCGTTGTCCTCCGGTATTGAGATCCTATGACGGATCTCGATAGCGGAAAGGGAAAGCGCAAGTGTGAAAGTAGCCTAACCATTACCACCCGCACCTACAGCGTCTAACCATATGCTGCATTACTGGCCATACTTTCAACTGAAGCTTTAACAAGCGTTTCCAGCAGGTGGGGTACACGTCATAAGAGTACCCTCAAAATGTAGTCAATTGCCTGTACCCCAATAAAAATAGGCAAACTATAATCTAGCAAAGGTCTATGGCTGGCCATACACAGATAGCTCATCAAGCATTTGGCCAACAGCTATCCGTTTCTTCCAAACCCACCATACAAGTGCACACTTGGCTTGGCCAAGCATGCACGTATTCTCAAAAGGGGGAAGGGAATAAGCCACGGCTAGACACCTCTGGCAGTAACTTACCTCCACTGAAGTCCAATATGTCAGACCAGTGTCTCTGCAACCTTCAGCACCCCAGTGATTGTGATACTACAACTCCCAACATGCTCTATTCTCTTCTACGGGATGTCTGAGAACAGCTGAGCAAGTGTGCATGCTGGGAGTTGTAGTTTCACAACAGCTGAAGGTTGCTGGCCCCTGCCGAAATCCTCTAATGTGTGGGACTACCTTATCTTAGCCTGCTCTCACTAGCCGTGCTCCTTTTAAAATACTGCGCAGTGACACTGACAGGGTCAAAGATGGGGAGGGGGTCCACTTCCTAGGACATCCCAGTTAGAGATCAATGTAAACATCCTGGTCATTGGCTTCTAGGCCTGAAGCCAGGACTCCAAGAACAGACAGCGATGAGAAAGCGACATTGAAATGTAGTCACACCGGCCAATGACACATGGGCAGAAAGCAACACCCACTAAAAGCAGTCTGCAGGACAGACAGCCGAGTACAGCGCTCAGCCATCTTTGCCAGGGCCCACATTCTCATGGTCGATGAGACCCCCAGAGATCAGACACTCATCACCTGTCACTGCGTGCGCCTTCCCTTCATACAGCTGATCGGCAGGGGTGCCGGATGTCGGACCCCCGCCAATCTGATATTGATGACCAACCTCTATAATGCCCCCCATACTGGTTATACTTACCCTGATCCCCTAACAGCTGCCACTGCATCTCCCTGCCGCATGGATCAAAACATCTGGCGACGGGAAGGGGGGGGGAACGACGACACACTGTCTTGTTTTAGTGTCAGCCAATAGCAGCCCCCGTCACCAGATGGGGAGATGCAGTGGTGGCCTTGCGGGCATTAGAAGCAGCGCGGGTGCCAGGGAGGCAGGGTAAGTATAACCAGTATGGGGGGCCTGGGCATTTTGGGGGGCATTATAGAGGTTGGATAACCCTTTTAAATCATTTCTTTGTAGAGGGCAGGAAGCGATCCCCTGCTACCCTTCTCACCACTGCATTTGTGAAGTAGTTTTTGGCTGCAACACTGACTTGTCTGTATACCACGTGACCACTGCAGTCAACCACTGGTCTCAGCAGTATACAGCACAGGACCACCAGTGATTTGCTGCAGCAGTCACATGCAGTATACGGTCACATCACTGCTGTAGTCATCAAAACAAAGCCCGGCGGGAAGGACTGGAGATGTGGCACTAAAAGGGGTTCAAAACGCGGTGTATAACTTAATAGCTTTCCTGACAACCCATTTAACAATCTAGCGGCATACGGAGAAGACTTCACAGTGACCATTGCCCCCCTATACTGGAGAAATAGAGCGCAATACAACATGATCACCAAGTGGCTGCAGTGGATCTCCTCCCCAGCCCGTGCCCCCCATGGAGCTGACAACCGGATTTCCATTTAAAGGGTTTCTACCACCAGAAATACTGTTATGTAGCTGACTGATATAGCGATGCGCTAATGTCAGCACTACATAACAGTATGTTTCTAACGTTAGTCCCTGCAGCCGTTATTATATGCTAATGAGCCTCTAGGTGCTATGTGGGCGTAAAATCAGCACCTAGAGGCTCCGTCCACTCACGCTTTATCCCGCCCAGGTCCCCTGTTCTGCCCGCCCCGCTCCTCTTGATTGATGGCACGGTCCACCGCATCGTTGACGAAATCCCGCGCCTGCGCCGTTCACTTCTGTCTTCGGCGCAGTGAGTGAAGGCCGCTCTCCTGATGCCGGCTTCCTCACTGTGACGTAGTCGGCGCAGGCGCAGTGAGGAATCTGGCACCAGGATCGCATCATTCACTCACTGCGCCGAAGACAGAAGTGAACGGCGCAGGCGCGGGATTTCGTCAACGATGCGGTGGACTGTGCCATCAATCAAGAGGAGCGGGGCGGGCAGAACAGGGGACCTGGGCGGGATAAAGCGTGAGTGGACGGAGCCTCTAGGTGCTGATTTTACGCCCACATAGCACCTAGAGGCTCATTAGCATATAACAAAAGTGCTTATTTTTACAAAAACGGCTGCAGGAACTAACGTTAGAAACATACTGTTATGTAGTGCTGACATTAGTGCATCGCTATATCAGTCAGCTACATAACAGTATTTCTGGTGGTAGAAGCCCTTTAATAAGCACACACAAAGATGAGGGCGGTCTCCATGAGACGACTGACCTACTTGCATGTTTCTGGAGTGCAGGAGGAGACAGGTGTGTCTGGAAGACGCCTACACAAGCACTAGGAGAACATAGAAACTCCATGCTTGCCAATGGTTGGGAATCAAACCAGTTGCACGTGCTGCTGGTATACTGGTTTCTGGCCAGGGAGAGAGTAGTACATGCACAGCATCCGGACCGAATCCTGACCCACTCGCTTCAATGGGCCTGTGTACACGAGCGGCGGTTTCCACGCATGATTTGTGTGTTCAGGAAGAATGGCAGCATGTTCTATATTGTGCGTTTTTCACGCAGCCCTGGCCGCCATAGAAAAGAATGAGGTTTGTGTGAAAAACGGAAGGCGTCCGGATGCAATAAGCTTATCACTGATGGTTGCTAGGAGATGTAGATGTTTTGGGGGGGTTTTTTACGCACTTTTATAGTTTTATTTTTTCTTCAAGCACGTAAAAAACCGATGCAATCTGGATACAATGCGGACACTTGCATCTACTGAATTGTACTGACAGTGTTATGTCAGTATGGCCAAATATGGCGAGGGGTTAAAGGGAAACAGTTTTTTTTTAACCTGACAACATGATGTCTGCAACTAGTGCGTTTTCTTTTTCTTATGTATGGCTGGTGGAATTTTCCTGAACTGTTACGTAGCACCGAACCCGCAGCAGATCTCAGTCACCAAATGACATAGCTGCCACCCAGCTATCCCCTTACTAGGTGCCAAGCTATGAGGCTGCCCAGTGGAAGGAGAGAGAAGCAGCAGCATACTTGGATCACGGGAGAGTGAACAGGAGCTTAGGCCGATAAAGGCCACGGTCTGCAGCCCCTTCTGCATCATCAGGAAAACAAGCAGTCTTGCAGAAATCTTAAGACCAAAAGGGGTTTATTTCCTCCTGATCCCTTTGTTTTCCTGCTGACACATGACTGACAAGGCAGTGCCCATTACTCAGGCTGGCTGTCCTACAAACCATTTTCCTACCAGTCCTGCTCTAAAAAATTATAACGGAGCAGGAGGCCAGATATTGTAGTGGTGACGTTTGGATGTTTTGCAGCCCGTAAATTGCAGATCCGCAAAACACGGATACCAGTCGCGTGCATTAATCCGTATTTTGCGGAACGGAACAGCTGGCCCCTAATAGAACAGTCTCATCCTTGTCTGTAATACGGACAATAAAAGAACATGTTCTACTCTTTTGTGGAGAGGAAATACGGAAACGGAATGCACACAGTCATTTCTGCCCCCGTTGAAGTAACTGGTTCCGCATATGGGACGAAAAAGAACAAAAACAAAAAAAGGGACACAGAAAAAATAAGTACATGAGCCTGAACCCTCAGTGTGAATACATGACAGGGCGGTCCGGTAGGGACTTATCTTATCAGCCACTTATCAGCAGTTCACAGCTTCACCAGGGAAGGTGCGACAACGGATTACTGCACAGAGATAAGGGCCAGTGACAGCTCTCATACCCACCCTAGTCTCAGGATCTCATAGGTGGTCCGGTACTGTCCAAAGGGCCCGCCCAGCCAATCATAACTCCGGAGCCTGCAGTTTTTCTGATGGTTTCCCAATGACTTTAAAGTCATGAGTAACATAAAAAATGTCGCAGCTCTCTCCCTATAACAGCACAGGAGGGCAAGTCCTTTCTGCTGCAAGTCCCTATCACTGCTCAGAGGTGTGTCCTTTTAGCTAAGTTCTCCCTGTCACAGCTCATGGGGGGGTCCTTTCTGCCGCAGCTCACCCTAGCACACCTCAGAAAGCGTGTCCTTTCTGCTGCAGCTCTCCCTGTCACAGCTCAGGGGCGTGGCCTTTCTGCTGCAGCTCTCCCTGTCACAGCTCAGGGGCGTGGCCTTTCTGCTGCAGCTCTCCCCGTCACAGCTCAGGGGCGTGGCCTTTCTGCTGCAGCTCTCCCCGTCACAGCTCAGGGGCGTGGCCTTTCTGCTGCAGCTCTCCCCGTCACAGCTCAGGGGCGTGGCCTTTCTGCTGCAGCTCTCCCCGGCACAGCTCATGGGCGTGTCCTTTCTGCTGCAGCTCTCCCCGGCACAGCTCAGGGGCGTGTCCTTTCTGCTGCAGCTCTCCCTGTCACAGCTCAGGGGCATGGCCTTTCTGCTGCAGCTCTCCCCGTCACAGCTCAGGGGCATGGCCTTTCTGCTGCAGCTCTCCCCGTCACAGCTCAGGGGCGTGTCCTTTCTGCTGCAGCTCTCCCTGTCACAGCTCAGGGGCATGTCCTTTCTGCTGCAGCTCTCCCTGTCACAGCTCAGGGGCATGTCCTTTCTGCTGCAGCTCTCCCTGTCACAGGGGCATGTCCTTTCTGCTGCAGCTCTCCCTGTCACAGGGGCATTTCCTTTCTGCTGCAGCTCTCCCTGTCACAGGGGCATGTCCTTTCTGCTGCAGCTCTCCCTGTCACAGCTCAGAGACAGAGAAATAAGGAAAGGGATAAAAGACAGCAGGTGATATAATGTATTGAACTCAGTGGCTATACTACATTTTTAACTACATCCAATTACAGAAGTATTGAGATCCAGGCGCTGGCTTAAACTGCACAATATTTGTCATGAGAAAACCCCTAATCTATTAAAATAAAAATAAAGTGTAGCTTTAGGGGGCAGTTCATGTCGGCGCATCTGGACAACAGGTCTGCTCCCAGCATGGACACTGACTGCACAACGAGGGGCCCGGTCATACAATGAGCACTGACCGCGTATCGGCAGAATGAGTGACCGTTCCTGCCATGACGACAACTAAGAGCCGGATCTGGTTACCTGTCAGATGATACAGGATCAGGTGTACGTGCTGGACGGAAATGAAACACTGCCTCTACTTAAGGGTTAACCTGTGCCATAGTATAACCGTACAGAAGTCCATGACAGCAGCAGGGAGGTTATATGTATTTCTAGCAGTCATATCAATAATGTATCTGTGCCTACCGGATGCCGCCTGCACACACGTCTCTTAGAAATGGGGCGCTGAGACGGCTCTGCTCAATACCTGACGGATCAGCGTGGCCTCCGCGACGTACGCACAGACATATATATCGCCTCTGTAAACATGTGGTCAGCTGAGGCGCTACATGCCAGGATGGGCCAGGTTTCCGTGGTTACTAATTAGCAGTTAGCGTGGTTAGGCCTGTCACAGGCTTGAGGGCCACACAGGAGCGCCGCTCTCCTATGGCTCCTGAAGACACTAAATGCCTCTGCGACGTTGTGGTGACCCAAATATGACACGTGGGGAGGTGAGCGGCGCCTGGACCTCCATGGCCCATTTAACACAGTATCCATACTGCAGGCAGCAAGACCTTGTATTACTAGAGGCTAACCACTGGACAGGCAACCAATCAGATTCCAGCTCTCAATTCTCCAGTGAGGGGTTAAGAGATGAAAGCAGTGATCTGATTGGTTGCCATTAGCGATTATACATGAGGGTCATTTCATAAGGAAGTGACCGTTCAGGTACTTGTGTGGGGGGTCCCCAGGAAGTTATCACCTGTTCTGGGCCCTTGATGTACCTCCAGGGAATACCCTGCAGAACTTGGGGCCCAGTCAGGTGCCAGAACACTGTACCTGTCTGTGGCAGCCATTATATATACTCCTGCCCCTGTTCTAGTTCCCTTCCTCTAGCTGGTGGGGCCCCTCTTCTGCTAGGGGCCCCTAGGACTCACAGTGCCGCCCCTGTGTGTACATACATGGCAGGCTGGCTCTGCTGCATAGTTGGCGCCGCTCTCTGCATTGCTGCCCGCCCTGTGTATGCCAGGCTCTTTCCTGCCCCTGGTAGACCCCCGAGCTAGCACCCCAATCACTCCACACCCCCTCCCCGCTCATATTTCTCAGGTGACCCCCCCCCCCCAGACCCTCTCTCCCCAGACCCTCTCTCCCGTCAGCTCCTTCATTCCGACTCACCCTCAATTTCTGCCAGAACCCCTCGGGGTGAAACTCGTGCAGGAAGGGGTTAAACGGGGTGCCCTCCTGATGAGTGCCCTCCACTTTGTCCCCGGGCACCGCAGCATCATCCATACTGGCGGCCGCTCTGACTGGAGCTGTACGGCGCCACTAACCTGGGCCCGGGTGGGAACGGCTTTTAGGATGTGGGAGGGGCCGCACGGACACGCCCCCGTTTCTGTTTTAACGGCATCGCTGCCACCGCCTTGTGATCGCCTCCAGGGCTGAGCAGACTAGAGGAACCCGCTCTGCTTCATGAAGAAAACTGCTGACAGGCTCCCAACTACTGCCCCCACTATTACCTGTGAGAGCTGGGTGCTTTTTATGGCCACCACCTACCCACCTGAGTATAGTGTGAGGGTGAGGCCTCATGCACACAAACCTATTTTGTTTCCGTGTCCGTTCCGTTTTTTTTCCGGATAGGATGCGGACCCATTCATTTCAATGGGTCTGCAAAAAATGCAGACAGCACACCGTGTGCTGTCCGCATCCATATGTCCGTTCCATCCATATGTCCACATGTCCTATTCTTGTCCATTTTGCGGACCAGGATAGTCATTGTTACAATGGATCTGCAAAAAAAACGGATGACATACGGACTTCATCCATATTTTTGCGGATCCGCAATTGGTGGACCGCAAAACACGGTCGTGTGTATGTAGGCTAAGTCTGTAGGCTACACAACAATGAAAAAAGATGGACCATAAAAACTGTCAATTTTTCCACGACCATTTTGGATCGTGTGTGCCTCTTTTATTTTTGTCCCTCTATCTGTTTTTAATGGATGTATATTATTGACTTTTATTTAAACTTCTGCAGTGCCCTCAGTATAGATTATGTCCCCGTCCTAGTCCCCTCAGTATATATAATGCCCCCATAGTGTCCTCAGTATAAATAATGCCCCTCCGTTGTGCCCCCAGTAGTTTTAATGGTCCCTATTATGACCCCATAGTGTCCCCAGTATAAATAATGCACCTCTGTAGTGCCCCCAGTATCTATAATGGCCCCTATAATGACCCCTTAGTGTTCCCAGTATAGATAATGCCCCTCTGTAATGCCCCCAGTAGTTATAATGGCCGCCATAGAGCTACCAATATCTATATTGACCCCATAGTGCCCCCAGTATCTATAATGGCCCCTATAATGACCCCATAGTATCCCCAGTATCTATAATTACCCCATAGTGCCCCCAGTATCTATAATTACCCCATAGTGTCCCCAGTATCTATAATTACCCCATAGTGCCCCCAGTATCTATAATGACTCCATAGTGGCCCCAGTATCTATAATGGCTCCATAGGGCCCCACTATCTATAATGGCCCCTATAATGACCCCATAGTATCCCCAGTATCTATAATGACTCCATAGTGCCCCCAGTATCTATAATTACCCCATAGTGCCCCCAGTATCTATAATTACCCCATAGTGCCCCCAGTATCTATAATGACTCCATAGTGGCCCCAGTATCTATAATGGCTCCATAGGGCCCCACTATCTATAATGGCCCCTATAATGACCCCATAGTATCCCCAGTATCTATAATGACCCCATAGTGCCCCCAGTATCTATAATTACCCCATAGTGCCCCCAGTATCTATAATGGCTCCATAGTGCCCCCAGTATCTATAATTACCCCATAGTGCCCCCAGTATCTATAATTACCCCATAGTGCCCCCAGTATCTATAATGACTCCATAGTGGCCCCAGTATCTATAATGGCTCCATAGGGCCCCACTATCTATAATGGCTCCATAGGGCCCCACTATCTATAATGGCCCCTATAATTACCCCATAGTGCCCCCAGTATCTATAATGACCCCATAGTGCCCCCAGTATCTATAATTACCCCATAGTGCCCCCAGTATCTATAATGATCCCATAGTGCCCCCAGTATCTATAATGGCCCCTATAATGACCCCATAGTGTGCCCAGTATCTATAATGGCTCCATAGTGCCCCCAGTATCTATAATGATCCCATAGTGCCCCCAGTATCTATAATAGCCCCTATAGTGCCCCCAGTATCTATAATGACCCCATAGTGCCCCCAGTATCTATAATGACCCCACAGGGCCCCAGTATCTGTAATAGCCCCTATAATGACCCCATAGTGCCCCCAGTATCTATAGTGCCCCTACTATCTATAATGGCCACTATAGTGTACCCACTATTTATAATGGCCCCTATAGTGCCCCCAGTATCTATAATGGCTCCATAGTGCCCCCAGTATCTATAATGATCCCATAGTGCCCCCAGTATCTATAATGGCCCCTATAGTGGCCCCAGTATCTCTAATAACCCCACAGGGCCCAACTATCTATAATGGCCCCTATAATGACCCCAGTATCTATAATGGCCCCTATAGTGCCCCTACTATCTATAATGGCCACTATAGTGTACCCACTATTTATAATGGCCCCTATAGTTCCCCCAGTATCTATAATGACCCCCATATGGCCCCCCAATATCTATAGTGCCCCCAGTATCTATAATGACCCCAAAGTGCCACTATGTATAATAACCCCCAGTTATGCCTCCAGTACAGATAATGGCCCCCAGTTGTGCACCCTCTAGAGATAATGCCTCTCAATATTGCCCCCATGATAAATCTTGGCCCTCATTTGTGCCCCCAGAATAAATACTGGCCTTCATGTCCAATTTTTTTTATGGCCGCCATTCACTAACTGTTAAAAAAACAACCATGTGAATAGCCCCATAGGCTGCAATGGTTCTGGTCTTGTGATGGCCGTTTTCCACTGTTGTGTGAATGCACTCTAAATTCCTTACCAGTATGTTGTTCGAGTATGGGTGGAACCCAAAACGCCCAGAGGAGACCCACAAGACCAAGAAGAGAACATTCATGCTCTAGGCAGATTTGAAGCCAGGACCCCAGTCCTGTAAGGCAACAGTGCTAACCACGAGGACCTCTGCTGTCAGGACTGAGGGGCTTTCACATCTCGTTTTTGCTGTACGTCAAGTGGATACATTTGTACACAGAAATAACATAGAAACGTATGGCTTGACTATAATTGGGCAAACATAGCTCAAAAGTGTATACATTTGCAGGACAGTATAATGTAGCAAACCACACTTTTCTGTCCTGAAAATAAATACGCGTAGAAAGTTATATGTCTTTTTATTTTACATTACAGTGAGAGACGGATGGAATCGTAACACAATACATTTAAAAAATCCGTTTTTATTCAGATACTTACTATTTCCTTTGATATTTTTGAAAACTTTATAAAAAAAAAAACTGTTTCAAAAAAACATACGGTATACTTTTCTTTGTTAAAAAACAGACACAAACACATTGAAACGTATGCACATCCGTCAAACGTTATATAAGCAAAGATAACCACAAAATTGCATACGGTTATATACTTCATTTTACTGTATTGTCTAAACGTATCCCCTTGACATATAGCAAAAACGAGATGTGAACAGGCCCTGATCCGTATGTTATATGTGTTTGAGAGCGGAACCCCTACTATAACAGGAAAGGGGGTTCCGGGTCCTCTGTTTGGAGTGATGGCCACCTATGCAAATGAGGTGTTCAGTGCACTGAGGAGTGGGCCCAAGCCCCTTGGCTCTAACACTGTGTCTGAATTGCCACTCTACCGTCACCTTAATTGAGGCGTCTCAGCTTGCCCTGTCATGCAGCATTGTGTTTTCATACTCCATTGACTGACCCCATTATCAGTGGTGTCCATAAAGCAGCATTGGTGTCCATCATTTGGTGGATCCATCAACGCTTGAATTCTGTTTTTCTGTTCCTGTGATGGCGTTAGTGGCCATACACATTACATCTATGTCAGCCAAGCCCACTGATTTTGGTGGGTTCGGCGTCCTCTTGACTCTCCCCCAATACTGATGTCAACAGAGATAAGGATAGGGCACGTTGGATTTCAATTGTCCAATCCTTTAGTTCTCTGGGAGATAAGCCCTGCCAGAGAAGCCCCATTCACTTGCATATATATGAGAGGATCGGGAGAAATAGCAGTCGGCTGAACGAGCATTCGGCCACCAGTGAATGGCCAAGTGTATGGCCAGTTTTACAACTACAGGTCCAGTCAGGTCACGTCTGTCTGTGCTACTTAGCCTTGTGCCTTCAGAAAGGATTAGGGAGTCTAAATACCACTTTTCACCTTCCATATAGACCAACTCATATAGACCAACTTCATGATCAAATTCTTCTAGATAGTCAGCATTCCCCATACAAAGCAATGAAGACCCCCCCCCCCCCCCATAAGAGTTATTGATACTGTATTTTATTGGCATCCCTCACAGACCTGTTTTCCCTCTAGTCATATGTATGTCAAGAAGTGAGAGTCAAAATCCTCCAACCCACCAGCTAGAGGCATACGCCAGCAATCTATGACCCACCAGCTTGGCGAAACTAGAACAAGGTCTGGGCTGAGGATGGGAAGCAGCGATTCAAGCTTAGAAGCCTCTCGTACTTCAAGTTGACTTACCAGAAGTTACATTACAAAAGATCACTTAGCATAACTGAAAATAAAATACTTCTGACATCAAAGTGACATTGTAGAAGTTTTCATTGTTGGAGGTCTAGGTTCTGAGACCCCCACCAATTGCTGAAATAATGGGTTAAGCACTGAGTTGAACCCTGTGCCCTTTCGGCTGTGAATACTTCTCCTCAGAGAACAAGCAGAGCAGTGTAAGTGGTGGAAACAAAATTTATGGCAGGTTCTCAGGCTGGATGATAAATCTGGTGCAGAGTAGACACTTGTCCCTGTCTCTATACCAACTGTTGATTGGTTTACTTTGAGATAGATGTTTACGCCAGAATTGTGTCACAAAATGGTGTATCTTTCTAGCAAAGCTCCACATCCATTCCTCTAAACCCTGCCCCCTTGCCAAGCATGTTGGTAAAACATGTGCAGTACCCCAGACTTGGGGGTATCTGCAAATGTTTAATGTTTTATATGCAATGTTATGTAATAGCAGGCCAGCAGGTGAGGTAATGTTGTTAGGAGTGGGCTGGTCCTGTTCCTGCCAGGAGGTGAAGTTGCAGTCTAGTGAGACAGAGAGGGGAGAGGAGTTTATGTTCTGATGGTGGGGGAGTGAGGAAGAACATGTCAGAGCTCCCACTCCCAGGAACCGTATCTTATTCCCCTATGAGGGAAACTCAGGAGCCAGATATTCTTCTCCTGTGAGACCAACTTAATCCTGCCTCAAGAAAACACATGAGAGACAAGACAGCAGAGTGATCAGCAAAATATAGTTTTACCGACACTGCTGCAAGGTGAGCGACAACAGCTCAGACACCGCCACCTCCATAAACCATTACTAGGCCAGACTAACATTAAGGTGTAGAGACCTATAACCACAAGTGCCTGCTAGTGCCAATCAATTGCCATCACACCAGCCGCCATACCTCAAGTAAAGAGAACCTGTTTACTTCTGGCCTGATTCTTTAAACTACATTTTCACTGCACCGATCCCCAGAGATCAACTGCCTGAAGGAGTACACTGTGACACAACATCACATCAGGGCCACTACCAGGGGCGTAGCTAAAGGTTCATGGGCCCTGGTGCAAGAGTTCAGCTAGGACCCCCCTTCCCAGGGGCAGGGAAGCACATGAGGCAAAAATGTAAACCTTTAACCCCTTCCCTCCAGCCATAGGTGTAACTTGACCAGCATGCACTTTCTATAATACCAGTGTCTTCTTATGCAGCACAAGGGTCTTTGGGCCCCTCAGGCTCCTGGGCCCGGTAGCGACTGCTACCTCTACGCCCCTGGCCACTACCACTCCCATCCTCTGCACCAGCTTCTTAGGGGTGCTGCATGTGCCAAAATGCACCAATTTGAGCCACTTTTTAAGATGGATTTTTGGCACAGACATATGAGTAAAGGTAAGCCTAGGAGTCTGTACACTGCTAATGCAGCGACCCGGGAGGAGAGAGGCAGAGGACAGGAATAGCAGTGGTGGCAAGGATAGGAGGAGTAGTAGTCACGGTATCCAAGAATGTATTTTATTGGAGGACTCTCCCATCCCTTGGTGGTAGCCACTTTCCTCAACGATTCTTGGAACTTTTGCTGGGGGGATCCTCGTGCCACGAAGGATGTTATAAGCTTCTTCTTTAAAGCAGGACATAACGACTTGTGATGATTAGACATAGATGTTCTTCTCTTTCTTTTCCTGTTTTTTTTTTGTTCGTAGACTTCTCAGTTTCATCAGATTGTCAACTCTTTTTTTGTTGTATCAAATCTTTATTTAAGATTGCAAAATGGTACACTTACAAGGTAAGAAGAATGGTGCGTCTATAGCACTAAGCAATAAACAAAGGCAACATGCCCACAGGTCACAAGTACATAGACATATAATAAAATGGTTGAAGTTAACTTGCAATGTAATACAGTGTTATCATGAGGTAGGTAACAGAGCCTATGTTACAGAAATTGCTGACAATAAGTATATGAGGTAAGTAGGTCAAGACCTGTCTTGGTGAACTTGGGGTTGATTGAGGTCCACCACGGCAAAATAGAGGTACCGAGTTCCTACACCACTGGTGCCACGGAGACCAGAGGTCCAAGAATTTATCATGAGAGAAGTTCTCCCAACTGGATAGTTCTTCAACTCTACATATGTCATGAGTTTTATGAATCCAAGGAAACCTCTTTATCAGAAAATGTTAAACCTAACTCTCTTTCCCATTGTTTAATAAAAGGAGGTACATTGGGTGAGTTGGCTTCTACTAATTTGTTATATATCAGAGAGATTAGCTTTTTCCTAGGGTTTGGAGCTGCTATAATGGTATCATACCAGGAAGGAATATATTCATTATGCGCAATATTGAAGTATTGCTGGCACATTTCCTTAAAGTGGGATTAATGGAGCAAGGATCAGTTTACTGCGAGATGCGATGCCTGAAGGTCTAGCAAGGAAGGGACTAAATTTTCCTTTCAGCACACCCCCAACAGTAGCATCGCCCAGGGAGGACCAAATTCCTAAATTGTCTATGTAGTCCTTGTTAAAGTAAAAGGGAAGAAGTCTCAGCGGCATAAATGGTGAGGGGCTTTGAGGGAGATTAAAGAGGGAGGACAGTTTTGCCCAAACGTTAAGGACCCCCTTGTATGCTGGAGAGAGCTTGCGACTTTGTGTGGACAGGGCTGGCACGGTCCAAAGGCGTGCAAGGACGGGGGGTGGAATTGTGGCTCGGGCAATCTGACAACCTAATTTGTTGTTTAAGGGGTTTACGAGTTCTGAACGAAGTCTTATTTGGATGGACATGTAATACGCTTTAATGTTCGGAAGCCCAAAGCCGCTCTTGTACTTGGGCAGTACCAGGGTGGAGTAGGCCACCCGTGGCCTGGCTTGTTTCCAGATGAAGGAGGAAAAGGCTCTGCGGACGGCTAGAAGGAACGAATCTGGAAGGTCAATGGGTAAAGTCTGTAGTAAGTAGAGTAATTTAGGCATAATAAATGTTTTTAGAAGATTCTTCCTGCCTATCCATGACATATAGGGAATATTTAAAGCAAACCTTTCACCTGCATTTCACTTAATAAACTATCAAAAGTACCTTATAGATTATCCTGATTGTGTTATCATACAGTCTTGTCCCGTTTTTCTGCCTTTTATATGCATGAAAAAATCGCCTTATAAAGTACTCTTCTCCGGCTCCTGAAGTCACGTTAGAAGTCAAGGGGGTAGCCCTTCCCTCACTCCGGGCTGTAACTCCCCTGCCCTAACCCCGCCTCTATGCAGTCTAATTGACACCCGGCTCAGTCGCCGGGACCGCATGCGCCGTCGGACTCAAGCGCGATCCTGTAAATGAATCGCGCATGCGCCGTCCCCGATGCCGTCCCCTCGCGCGCGTGAGGAAGAAGGCAGGCATCGGGGACGGCGCATGCGCGATTCAGTTACAGGATCGCGCTTGAGTCTGACGGCGCATGCGCCGCCTGTACAAGCGTGGTCCCGGCGACTGAGCCGGGTGTCAATTAGACTGCATAGAGGCGGGGTTAGGGCAGGGGAGTTACAGCCTGGAGTGAGGGAAGGGATACCCCCTTGACTTCTAACGTGACTTGTGGAGCTGGAGAAGAGTACTTTATAAGGCGATTTTTTCATGCATATAAAAGGCAGAAAAGCGGGACAAGACTGTATGATAACACAATCAGGATGATCTATAAGGTACTTTTGATAGTTTATTAAGTGAAATGCTGGTGAAAGGTTCGCTTTAAGTCTTTAAATTGTTGCTTGATATTTGACAGGAGAAAAAGGTAATTTAGTTAAAAAGACAGGTTAGGGTCTTTCGGGATGTTCACCCCCAGGTAATTTATGTGGGAATCAGCACATTGAAATGGGAATTCCCCAGCCAGTTTTGAAACCGTATGTGTGGATATATTAATACTTAAAGGGAACCTGTCACCTGGATTTTGGGTATAGAGCTGAGGACATGGGTTGCTAGATGGCCGCTAGCACATCCGCAATACCCAGTCCCCATAGCTCTGTGTGCTTTTATTGTGTAAAAAAAAAAAAAAGATTTGATACATATGCAAATTAACCTGAGATGAGTCAGAGCTTGAAAATATGACTCTTCTCTGGTCACACAAGTAAGATCTGACTCTTTTATGTTAATTTGCATAAAACGCAGGAAGTACAAAAATGCATAATACTTATTCAATTCGTCTGCAAGTGAAATTAAAAGTGTAATTTATATGTTTAGGGTAACACAATGAACATTTAGAAACGCTCAGTGAGGGTAGCATAGTAGAGGTGGCAGGTTCCCTTTAAGGCATTGCATTTAGTTAGGTTTATCTTGAAATTGGAGATGTGCCCAAACTCTTCAAATAGTTTAAGAATAGCTGGGAAAGCTGCTTCGTGGTCTGATAGGAACAGCAGCATATCATCTGTGAATGCAGCGATCTTATGAGTCACTGTACCCACAACCAGGCCCTTAATCATGTCATCCTGCCTGATGGCCTGTAGAAGTGATTCTAAGCAGATGATGAAGAGTGAGGGTGAAAGTGGGCAACCCTGGCGTGTGCCATTTGAGATGGAGAAGAGCACACCATTCACCTTAATTCTAGCGTGCGGGACATGATCGCCTTGATAAATTGGTGAGGAAAACCAAACAAGACAAGAGTGGCTTCCATATACCTCCAATCCATCCGACTGAAAGCTTTCTCTGCATCTGTGCTGAGCAGGGAGAGCCGGGTGCCCATAGCTAGGGCATGTACAATGGCCTGCTGTACTCTGAAGGCGCTGTCTCTGCACTCTCTACCCCCCACAAACCCGGACTGATCAGGGGATATTAGTTTTGAGAGCAGGGGAGCAATCCTACTAGCTAGGATTTTTGCCCATAGTTTAATGTCGGCGTTTAGGAGAGTGATGGGTCTTTAATTCGAAGGGAGTTCAGGATCTTTATCTGGCTTGGGAAGGACCACAATATGGGCTTCTAATGCTTGATGTGCAGGAGAAGAACCAGAGAGTAGTGTATTGAAATGGGTCACCAACTACGGTCCCGATACCGGGAGGAATTTTTTGTAGTAGGAGATTGGTAACCCATCGGGTTGGGGGCTTTTATCTTTGGGGATTGTGGTGAGGACTTTCTTCACTTCCTCTAGTGTTACAGAGGTAACCAGCAACATACAATCTTTAGGGTCTAACACGGGCAGTTTAAGGGTGGAGAGGAACTTTTGTATGTTTACAAGTCTGGTTGGCAGGGGGTTCATCGGGACGTATATTGTAGAGGGACTGGTAGCATGTGGTGAAGATCTTGGCTATGTCAGGGGTTGAGGTGCTAGTTGAGTCATTATGTGACTTCATCTGTTTAATATGTAGCTGTTCTGCTCTCTTTTTAATAAGCGCTGACATGATTTTGTTGCCTTTATCACCATGGGCGTAGTGCTTGTGTCTTAGCCTAATGAAGGCTTTGGCAGTTTTAGTGTTCCGGATAGATTTGAGCTCGTTCCGCAGCGTCAATAAAGTGTCGTGATTGTCAACTCTTATTGACAAGGAAACAGCATTGTAAATTTCCTCGCATTTACTAAATGAATGGCATCCTTATAATATTGTATTAGACAATGAGGTACACTTTGATTGAGTCATCTCACCCTAGTTTGGGGTCTCCTGCCTGGTGGTAAGTGGGTTGCCCTTACATATGTCAATGAAGATAGAACGATGAATAGACAGGAGGATAATAGGGAGGTCCAACATGCGATACCAACTAGCAATAGATATGACCTATTATCAGAACATCATTTTTTAGACCATACTCCTGCACACCACAAAACTCGGATGAGACAAAGGGAACAATCACCAAGTTATTATCGCCAACAATCACCCACTCACAATTACAACCTGAGACAAAAAAATCCCCCACACCAAATACCGAGGGAGGAGAACTTTTATCACACTCCCCCCACCCCGGAAACATTATGGGAGATCGAACGAGGAACAAATGAACAACAAGAGATCCCAACATTACAATTCGTCAGAGGAAGGAAAACTAGGAGGAGCAAAAGGAAGAGAAATGAGATACAGGAAGCATCATTAGTATCAAATAAAAATGTTATCGTGAATCTCAGCTCCATTATACTTACAGAACCACAAATCTCTATATTAAATAAGGGTTTAAAATATGCTCCCACTATGCAAATAGATAAATTCTCTATATATATAGGGATACAGAAATTTATTAGGAAGATCTGCCTGAAGAAACATTTTATTAAAAATCCTATAGAGACTAAAAGGAATCCGTCCACTAATTTGTTTCAATATACAACCTTAAAGAACAAGTCGAAAATGTACCCACGTAACGAAATTAGTAAAGAAATGGCCACCTTCCAAAAATGTGTGAAAGGTGACTTAAGAAAGATAAAAAATAGGGTTAATAATAACAATCTGACCACAAGAGAAATTTCAGCAATTAAAGAGCTACAGAAAAATGAAGCCATTACCATACGTCCTGCAGACAAAGGGGGGGCCACAGTATTATTAGATACTGCAAAATATAACAATGAATGTTGGAGACAGCTGAAGGACACAAATACTTATGTGAAATTGTCAAAGGACCCACTGGTACAATTCAAACAAGAATGGAAAGCATTGTGTGAAAAAGGGTTACAAGATCAGGTGCTTCTCCAACAAGAACTGGATTTCATATTGGGCACACAGGGAAGGCTACCTGCCTTCTACTGTCTGCCCAAGATTCACAAAAACCTAGAAACCCCCCCCCCCCGGACGTCCTATAGTTTCCGGCATAGGCTCCATTACCTCAAATCTGTCCAAGTACATTGACACCCACCTTCAACCGTTGGTGAAGAAATCCAAATCATATGTGAAGGATACCACCCACATTATAAATGTGTTGGAGGAATTGAGGGTGGAGCCTGACTGGATTATGGGGACATTAGACATCCAGTCCTTGTATACGGTGATAGATCATCAACAAGGATTGGATGCCATTCGAAGACAATTGATTAAGGACGCCTCCTTACATGATACTCAGATCGATTTTATCTTGAAAGCTATCAAATATATTTTGCAGCATAATTATTTTTATTTTGAGGAAGACTACTATCTGCAGCAACAGGGCACCGCCATGGGTACTAGGTTCGCCCCCAGTTACGCCAATTTATTCTTGGCGGATTGGGAGATAGACACAATAGACCACAAACTGGGGGGTGACCTAGTCCTATGGCGGCGCTATATTGATGATGTCATTTTTATTTGGAAAGGAGACAGAACATCATTGGAAGAATTTCTGAAATGTTTGAATGGAAATGATAAAGGCCTGATCTTCACCTCAAGTATTGAAAGGAAGACAGAGTACCTAGATTTATCGATAGAAGCATCAGATGGGAGGTATAAGTGTAGTACCTTTCAAAAACCTACAGCAACCAATAATTTTATTCCCTTCTCAAGCTGTCACCTCCCAAGGTGGTTGATCAATGTTCCCACCGGACAGTTTAGACGCATTAAACGTAACTGTACAGAAGATGCGAAATTTGAGGAGGGGCCATAAAAATGCAATCCTATTTTCTGGACAAACAATATCCCACAGGAACAATCAATGAAGCCTTAGCCACTGTGAGACAATTAGACAGACAAGAATTCTTCAAAGAAAAACAACAATTGCAGATAAATGATTCATTTTTGGATATAAGGTTAGTACTTCCTTTTAATAACAATTATAAGAGGATCCAAAAAATGATTAGGGCTCACTGGCCATATCTATTGAGTGACAAGGTAATAGGTCACCTTTTACCACATGCACCAAAAATAACTTTTACCAAAGCCCCCAATTTGGGTCTAAAAGTAGCTCCAACAGTACCAAATAAAATCCACAAAGATAATACCCTAAGTTCTTTCATGAAGATGAAAGGATTTTATAAATGTGGAAGATGTATAGGGTGTAAACTTAACAAACTACCACGGAAAACCCTGGAGGTCCGTTCAACCCAAAATAAATATATATGGGAAATTGACGATTGTATCTCTTGCAACACATCGGTGGTCATCTATATGATTCAATGCCCCTGCAATCGTCAATATATAGGCCGGACGAAACGACCCTTAAAAACAAGAATTAGGGAACACATTTCCAACATTAAAAAAGGGTATGACAAACATTCATTGTCAAAACATTACAAAGATATGCATAACAGCAATCCAGGGAACCTAAAATTTGTTGGATTAGAGAAGATCAACCAACATTGGAGAGGGGGCGACTACATTCAAAAAATGTCCAGAGCAGAGTCTAGACAGATATACGAGTTCGGATCCTTATTACCATTTGGACTGAACTCTGACATGGAGCTGTTTGGTTTTATATAGGGTCTCAGCCCCATCCCCGATGTCGGGACCCAAGCTTGGCCTTTGATCGGCGCTGGGACCCGACCTCTGGTTTGGGACCCCTACCCAATCCGACCTTCTCCATGTCTACTAAGTAACTCTGCAAGTCATCTGTACTTACCATATTGGATCCTGATATTATTTTTTTAATGATAATATGCTGCTTCAACTGTTTTATATTGTAACATTTTTTATATTGTAACATTATTTATCATTTTTATCACTTACTATAACCTTTTATGAGTTTTAAAACCACATATAGATGTTTCGCAACTAATAGAACAAGAATTTAGTAAAAACGCATCAACCTGAAAAAAAACGCAAGAAAAACGCAATAGAACCGCAACATGGCGAAAATCAACAATTGTTACTCCGATTCTGGATCACATATCCATGACTTACGGAATACCTTATAAATGTTTAAAAGGAGGAGGTTAGGAGTGCCCGATATCACCACTGAGGAAGGGATTGGAATCATCCCGAAACGCGTCTGGGCTATCAGACACTCTGCTAGAACCTCCATAGAGAAGACTTTTTGCATGGCCATGCTTTAAAGACAAAGGATCAAAGATTGCAACCTTGTGACAATTGAACTGCCCTTAACACAGTGAGTACGTAGACCGGACGGAAGTCCCACTCGTATTATCGCGAGATTTGGGCCGGATTGTCAGAGCCTGCAAGTTGTGAGGACGGAGCGGCGTCTCCAGCTGAGTTCTTACAACGGACCAAGGAAGCGATCATAAAACACGGCATTAAAGGAGGTAAGACTCCTCACTCCTTAGAAAGGATTACCCTCTATATAGAGGTGAGAGTCAAGCAGTTATTATAGACTGTTCCTACGAACGTACTATACAATAGACTGAATACAGACAACGGCTGGAGTATTTGATGCGGTTGATTGCGAACTGATTGCTGAATTTTCAATCCTTACAGGAAAGATTATAAGCGTATTAACGCACACGACCGTGCAGCGCACGGCTCCATCAGGTGTCCTTTCACTCTATATTTTTGGCGCACTTGCCTCTCATCACATTTTTTGCACACCAGGACATCACTATTTTTAACACACCACTGTGTTTTTGGTCTTATCAACACAGATATATATATTTTTTATCACATTTTTCATTCTCCTATATTCTTTCACTATTTCATTGTCACTTTATTTGTATGATCATTTCATTCACTAGGATACCGTTGGAGTATTATTCAATTGTATTGCGATATCTCAAATAGTGGTTTATATATGAAAGTAATCAATAGAATGGAGTGGCTCACTGCTGATTGTGGGTGGTAAGGTGCTGCAAACTCAAATTGAGGACACCCAACCTCAATTAATGAAATTTGCCTTTTAGTGGTTTATATATGGTCGACCATTATTTTATATATCATATGGTATTAATATTTTATTGTATTGCATTTTATTAGTCATCTTATTGAATTGTATTATTTGACATTTTATTATTAAATCTGAGTATTTGCCATACAGTGAGTGATCGCTTCCTTACTCCTATATTTACTTATCACATTGAGGTGGGGCGTCCTCAATTTTTAGTTTGTAGCACCGTACCACCCACTATCAGCAATGAGCCACTTTATTTAATTAAGTGGGTTGCCCTTGGTGTCAGTGGGTTTTGGGGTGCAAGGCAGGGTTCTGGTGAAAGTGGCAATGATGTAGCAGAGCAGACTGGTGAAGCAAGCAATGATGAGGCCAGTTTTGGGGTAACAAGTCCATTTTACTGTACTGAAGCAAGTTGGAGGACACGCACACAGGCACTTGCAAAAATAAGCTCAGTCTTTCCAGGTTGAATACAGAGTTTTCCCAAGGCTGTAAGTAGAGATATAGGCCGTACAATTAGTACCTGAGTCTCTTTCCAGTTAATCTACACAACTTTGTACTGGTTTCAAGTCACTTTTCTCGTTATACCCAGCTTCCAGGACTGGCATATCCCTGTCGGCTGCTTTTCTCTCATGCTCCACCAACCCCTGAATTGCCCCCCTATATGCCCGGGCACCTCACACACAATGTACTTAAATTGCTCCCCGGCACCCATGTCGCTTCTGAAGCCCGCACGGCCGCTGCTGCATACCCCCATCGCGCGGATGAAAACATCCGACATCGGGAAGGGGGCGGCAGTCAATACCAGGCGGTGACGGGGGCGAGCCTCCCTAGCATCACGGGTGACATTTCAGGAATTGGTTAACCCCTTTAACTATTTCTCCAATATATAGCCTGTGGGACATAGCATACTCAGTAACGTCACAGAACACCATTGAGCAGTGACACACCGGGTCACTGCACTCAAGGAGAGCTTAATAGAGCTGCTCACAGCCAAAGGGGCTCATCATTTCATCAATCGGTGAGGACTGCCATATACATAAGATGGCATGTGGCCAAAATGTGTCAATCCTGATCGCCTCATACACATGCATGCTCGGAAAGAAAGCATGTGTTCTCAGTAGGAAGAGGGGCATGTAGTCATGCCAGACTTCTCTTGCTGCGGCTTATATCCCGTGAGAACAAAAGAATTGGGTATGTTAAAATGCTACAGTTTGAAACTTTTGCCCCCTGAAAAATGGGCCCGCATACTGGTCTGGTCCCTCTGAAATGGTCTGTTTCGTATATGGCCAGCCTTATAAAAAACTTGGGCAACCCGTGTGCTGGCCGCATCCGTTGCACCGTTCAGTGGCCCTGCAAAAAAAATCTAGCATGTCCTATTCTTGTCCGTTTTGCGGACAAGAATAGGCATTTCTACAATGGGCCGCCCGTTCCGTTCCGCAAATTGTAAAAAACAAGTACCACTGGTAATTGAATAGAAAGGCTTATGAAAAGGCTTAAAGGGCATTTATCATGTAGAGAAAGTTAATACAAGCCACTTACTAATGTATTGTTATTATCCATGTTGCCTCCTTTGCTGGCTGGATTCATTTATCCATCACATTATACACTGCTCGTTTCCATGGTTACAGACCACCCTGAAATCCATCAGTGGTGGTCGTGCTTGCACACTATCAGAAAAAGCATCAGCCTCTCTGGTGGTCAGAATCATGGGAGCTCACATAGGCTATTGCTTTTTCCTATACTGTGCAAGCATAGCCACCGCTGATGGATTGCAGGGTGGTCTGTAACCATGGAAACTAGCAGTGTATAATGTGAGAGAAAATAAATTAAGCCAGCAAAGAAGCAATATGGAGAATCACAATACATTAGTAAGTGCCTCGTATTAACTTTCTCTAGATAAATAAGTGGCATTTATCAGTAAGTGATAAATGCCACTCACTGAAGTGAGACAACCCCTTTAAGGGGTTGTCCGACAGCCTCTTTAAAGGGGTATTTCAGTTAGATAAAGTTATCCCCTATCCTGATTGCTATTAGACTGCAGGCTTCTCAATGAACTGCTATGGGACTTCTGAAAATAGCCAAACCAGTGCTCTTGCTGCAGTGCTGCACCTTTCAGACATAAATGTCCAGAGGGAAGTACAGTTGTGTTCAAAATTATTCAACCCCCACTGAAATTAAGTGTTTTGGCCAGTTTGACATTGATTTTGATCATTTCAGTCATCTTGTTTACAATTAAATCAAAGAGGCACTTGTAAGTCAGACAAATAAAACATAACATTTATAATGAAATAACCACAAATGTATTTTCTGTGCTCACATCATTATCAGTTTTATTCAACCCCCAAGTGACATTCAATCTTAGTACTTAGTACAACATCCTTTTCCAGTTATAACAGCTTTTAAACGTGAAGCATAGCTTGACACAAGTGTCTTGCAGCGATCTACGGGTATCTTCGCCCATTCTTCATGGGCAAAAGCCTCCAGTTCAGTCACATTCTTAGGCTTGCGCGCTGCAACTGCTTTCTTTAAGTCCCACCAGAGGTTCTCAATCGGATTTAAGTCTGGTGACTGCTATGGCCACTTCAAAATGTTCCAGCCATTAATCTGCAACCATGCTCTAGTGGACTTGGAGGTATGCTTGGGATCATTGTCCTGTTGAAAGGTCCAACGTCTCCCAAGCCTCAGGTTTGTGACGGACTGCATCACATTTTCATCCAATATCTCCTGGTACTGAAGAGAATTCATGGTACCTTGCACACGCTGAAGCTTCCCTGTACCTGTAGAAGCAAAACAGCCCCAAAGCATGATTGACCCCCCACCATGCTTCACAGTAGGCAAGGTGTTCTTTTCTTCATAGGCCTTGTTCTTCCTCCTCCAAACATAGCGTTGATCCATGGGCCCAAACAGTTCTAATTTTGTTTCATCAGTCCACAGAACACTTTTGTGGTTTGTCCACATGACTTTTGGCATACTGCAGTCGACTCTTCTTATTCTTTGGAGACAGCAAGGGGGTGCGCCTGGGAGTTCTGGCATGGAGGCCTTCATTACGCAGTGTGCGCCTTATTGTCTGAGCTGAAACTTCAGTACCCACATCTGACAAATCTTTTTTCAGTTCCTCAGCAGTCACATGGGGACTTTTCTCCACTTTGCGCTTCAGGTAGCGCACAGCAGTCGAAGTCAGCATCTTCTCTCTGCCACGACCAGGTAGCGTTTTAACAGTGCCCTTTGCCTTGAATTTGCGAATGATGCTTCCTATGGTGTCTCTTGGTATGTTTAACATCTTTGCAATCTTCTTACAGCCATTGCCCTTCCTGTGAAGAGAAATCACCTCTTCTCTTGTCTTCCTGGACCATTCTCTTGACTTCACCATGTTTGTAAACACACCAGTAAATGTCTAGAAGGAGCTGAGTATCACAGTCCTTTTAAATCTGCCTAATTGGTGCTTATTATGCTTGATTGCTGCTCCTTGACATCCACAGGTGTTTTCAATACCTGATCGAAAACACTTGAATGAACCTCTGTTCTTAAGAGTGGTAGTCTTTAAGGGGTTGAATAATTGTGTCAATGAAGAAATCACAAAAAAAAACATTTAATACTGTATTACAAAAACAATTGATGTCATTTTAGTTGCATTTGGTTCTTTAAAAAGTCCTTGTAAGATTTCATTCTGAACACAATTACAAATGTACACTAAATTCCCTAAAACCCTTTACAGCATTGGGGGTTGAATAATTTTGAACACAACTGTACATCTTTAGGTAACTGACAAGATGTGTATCTTAGTAAATCTGTAATTCACTATGGAGGACATTTATCAAACCAGATAATCAGGTTTTTGGTGTAAAAATGTCACACATGCCAATTGCAACTTATTTTTTTCAACATTTCTGCAACATTTAGGAAACACCCCACTCTTCAAAGTGGTCTATGTTTAAGGCAGAAAATTAAGATTAGACCTGGACTATAGCACATTAACTGTCTGCGACACTTGAAATGTCACAAAAAGTCACATACTACACCAGACAGCCCCCTTCGGTCACGGTTTTTCACTGACATATGCTATCCGCATTTAGCACATCAGTATTTTTTGAGCATGGTCTGTAAATAAAATCACGGAGACATGCACTACTTTGGTCCATGATGTGGACCAAACACGCCCATTGAAGTCTATGGGTCAGTGAAAATCACGGACACAACACGGATGGCATCTATGTTGCATCCGATTTTCACTGACCATTGATGCTCTGGAAATTCATTTTCAGCTGAGCAGTGCCAGTGGAATACGGATCTTCAAAAAGAAGGCACGGAGTTACTGTAAAGACAACAACATAGGGTAAGTAGGTCCGGGGCGAGATTACGGCGCTCTGGCTTTCTGACGTCGGGGAGCAAGGAGGAGATTCTGAGGATGCGGGGCGGTGCTGCGCTCCTTCACGCTGGACTCATCTCACGTACAGGACACATCTCAGGTTAATTTGCATATGGATCAAATCGGTTTTTTTACACAATAAAAGCACACAGAGCTATGGGGACTGGGTATTGCGGATGTGCTAGCGGCCATCTAGCAACCCATGTCCTCAGCTCTATACCCCAAATCCCGGTGACAGGTTCCCTTTAAAGGAACCAATATAGTTTTGGAGGGTTTGCTGTTTGGCGCAAAGGAACCGTCACGGACGGATAGTATAAATAGATCATCTTTATTGTAGATGAATCAGTATGAAAACAACGTGTTTCGGGGATACCCAAGTCCCCTTCATTAGGTTACACTTGCATGGAATACGGATGACACACGGAGGGTAAAAAAGGAAATACGGACCAAACGCGGATGCTTCGTGGACATCTTCACGGTTGTAACATGGACTGACAAGGAAATGTGAACGAGGCCTAAGTTATAGAACACACTGCAGCTGCACCAAATACAGTGGATATAAAAAGTCTACACTCCCCTGTTAAAATGTCAGGTTTCTGTGATGTAAAAAAATGAGACAAAGATAAATAATTTCAGAACTTTTTCCACCTTTAATGTGACCTATAAACTGTACAACTCAATTGAAAAACAAACTGAAATCTTTTAGGTAAAGGGAAGAAAACTAAAAAAAATAATAATATGGTTGCATACGTGTGCACACCCTTAAACTAATACTTTGTTGAAGCACCTTTTGATCTCATTACAGCACTCAGTCTTTTTGGGTATAAGTCTATCAGCATGGCACATTTTATTTGCCCACTCTTCTTGGCAAAAACACTCCAAATCTGTCAGATTGCGAGGGCATCTCCTGTGCACAGCCCTCTTCAGATCACCCCACAGATTTTCAATCAGATTCAGGTCTGGGCTCTGGCTGTGCAATTCCAAAACTTTAATCTTCTTCTGGTGAAGCCATTCCTTTGTTGATTTGGATGTATGCTTTGGGTTGTTGTCATGCTGAAAGATGAAGTTCCTCTTCATGTTCAGCTTTCTAGCAGAAGCCTGAAGGTGTTGTGCCAATATTGACTGGTATTTGGAACTGTTCATAATTCCCTCTAGCTTAACTAAGGCCCCAGTTCCAGCTGAAGAAAAACAGCCCCTTGGCATGATGCTGCCACTACCATGCTTCACTGTGGGTATGGTGTTCTTTTGGTGATGTACAGTGTTGTTTTTCTGCCAAACCTTTCTTTAGGAATTATGGCCAAAAAATTCAACCTTGGTTTCATCAGACCATAACACCTTTTCCCACATGCTTTTGGGAGACTTCAGATGTGTTTTTGCAATATGTAGCCTGGCTTGGATGTTTTTCTTCATAAGAAAAGGCTTTCGTCTTGCCACTCTACCCCATAGCCCAGACATATGAAGAATATGGGAGATTGTTGTCACATGTACCACACAGCCAGTACTTGCCAGATATTCCTGTAGCTCCTTTAATATTGCTGTAGGCCTCTTGGTAGCCTCCCAGACCAGTTTTCTTCTCGTCTTTTCATCAATTTTGGAGGGACGTCCAGTTCTTGGTAATGTCACTGTTGTGCCATATTTTCTCCACTTGATGATGACTGTCCTCACTGTGTTGGAAATTCTTTTGTACCCTTCTCCTGACTGATACCTTTTAACAATGAGATCCCTCTGATGTTTGGAAGCTCTGTGGACCATGGCTTTTGCTGTGGGATGCGACTAAGAAAAGTTCCGGAAAGACCAACTGGAGCAGCTGAACTTTATTTGGGGTTAATCAGAGGCACTTTAAATGATGGCAGGTGTATGATGACTCCTATTTAACATGATTTTGAATGTTATTGCCTAAGGCCTCATGCACACGTGTTTTTTCCCTGTCAGTGATTTGGCTTCAGTGGTCCGTGTCCGATTTTGTTTCAGTTGTGTTTCCTTGTGTCTTCCTTTTTTTTGTCTGACAGGGAAAAAAAAAAGGAAGGTTAATGAAAAGTGTAATTTTATTGCACCAAGGTCTTGTAGAAAAAAACGGAAACGGACGCGGACACGGATGACATACCAGTTGTGCATCTGTTTTTTTTGACGGACCCATTGACTTGAATGGGTCCGTCCTCCGTTTTCCACTGACAAGAATAGAACAGGTTATATTTTTTTGACAGACTGGAATCACGGACGCGGAGAAAAAACGGAGGACTATCAGTTTTTTTTCACAGCTCCATAGACCTGAATGTGACCTCCGCTAAACTGTGAAAAATGACGGAACGGACGCGGATGCACACAACAGTCGTGTGCATAAGGCCTAATTCTGAACACAGCTACATCCCCAGTTATAAGAGGGTGTGCAACCACATTATTTTAGGTTTTTTTGTTTTCTTCCCTCCACCTAAAAAAAATCTGTTTGTTTTTCAATTGAGTGGTACAGTTTATAGGTCACATTAAAGGTGGAAAAAGTTCTGAAATGATTTATCTTTGTCTCATTTTTTTACAGCACAGAAACCTGACATTTTAATAGGGGTGTGTAGACTTTTTATATCCACTGTACATAAAAACTGTGAACCATTGCATAAATTTGGTGCCGTCACACAATGCAAAGCCAGACTTAAAAGTGACATGAGACCGATGTCAAATGATAAATGTCCCCCTGAGTGTTTGTTAAGGGAAATGTTTCAGCCTTGGGCGCATGCTAAAAATAACACTGAGGGATTCAAATAATTCCTAGTTCCCATGCTTGCCCCGGCGTGCCCCCAGTATGTGCTGTCCCCAGTGCTCCCAGGGCATGCTCACTGGTTTTGTATTCTGCCCTGATTCACACATGCAGTTTTTTTGTGCTGTTTTACTTTAGCACATGAGTAGATAAAAGCATGGGAAGTATATTTCTGTAACTGCAATTCTTTTAATACAGCTCTGCAAATCCCATCCAGTCAAAGCTTTGGTTGAAAAAAAAACTGCACCAAAAACTCCTTGTTCTGAATTCGGCCTCAGGGCACTTTTACATAGTCAGGGCTCATGCACAGGGCCGTTGCCCGGCTGTGCCGGTATTGTCCGCAATATGCAGGCACCGGCCGTGTGCACCCCGCATCACGGATGCGGACCCATTTGAATGGGCCCACAATCCGGAAAGTTGGTGCGAAACGGAGGCACGGAGCCTCATGGAAGCACTACGGAGTGCTTCAGTGGGGTTTCTGTCTGTGCCTCCACACCGCAAACAAGTAGTGCATGCAACACTTTTTTTGTGGTGTGGACGGACCAGGGACCAATTCAAGTTGAATGGGTCTGGATCCGTCTGCGGAATCCACACGGATGTTGCCTGTGCATTGAGGACTGCAAATTGCGGAACGGCCGTGTGCATGAGCCCTCAGTATTTGTAAGCCAAAACCGGGAGCAGGTCCAAAACACAGAAATCGACATTAGAATACTGATCGCTGTAGGTTCCACTTACAGCTCATGCACACAACAGTATGGCTTTTTCAGTGTTTTGCGGTCCGTTTTTTACGGATCCGTTGTTCCGTTTTTTTTTGTCTCCGTTGTGTTTCCGTTTCGTTTTTCCGTATGCCACATACAGTATACAGTAATTACATAGAAAAAATTGGGCTGGGCATAACATTTTCAATAGATGGTTCAGCAAAAACGGAACAGATATGGAAGACATACGGATGCATTTCCGTATATGTTCCGTTCTTTTTTACGGACCCATTGACTTGAATGGAGCCAAGAACCGTGATTTGCGGACAAGAATAGGACATGTTCTATCTTTTCACGGTACGGAATTACGGAAATACTGAAACGGAATGCACATGGAGACACTTCAGTTTTTTTTGCTGAACCATTGAAATGAATGGTTCAGTATATGTACCGCATACTGAACTCAAAAAACGGCCAGTATACTGAACGCAAAATACTGTCGTGTGCTTGAGCCCTTACAGCTCATGCACACAAACGTATTTTCTTGTCTTTCTTTGTGTTTTTTTTTTTTTGTGGACCGTATGCGGAACCATTCACTTAAATGGGGCCACCAAAATAATGTCTCTGTGTGCATTCCGCTTCTGTATGTCCGTTCCACCAAAAAAATAGAACATGTCCTATTATTGAACGCATTACAGACAAGGATAAGACTTCTATTAGGGGCCAGTTGTTCCGTTCCACAAAATACGGAATGTACCCGGCCGGTATCTGTATTTTGCGGATCCACAATTTGCGGACAGCAAAACATCCAACGGTCATGTGCATTAGCCCTGATAGTTAACGCCACAGCGCATAGCGAGGGCGTTTTTGACTGCAGAAACAGGGAGTTAGAGTCTGAGGGGTTAATTTTCATGTCTTCTGCCTGCATCTCGTGGTTTGTTCCGCACAGGGGGGCGTTTGTCTATAGTTGCCCCCCTGGCTGGTTATGTCACTCTCTTTTCTCCCCCTCCCCCTTGGGATATTCATTATGGTACTGGTCGTCCCTCCCCTAGAGTTATTAAATAGGAGGGCTTACCTTCTCCCCGGGCTGTTCCTCATCGGCACCTTCATCTAGCGGTTGCTGTAAGGTTTGGCCGACGAGAAGGTGATCCTGGCAGCCATCTCTGCTAGGATTCAAGCTGAGGGTCCAAGCTTCCTGTCACGATTGCTGGCTGGCCTGCAGGAGCCCCCTCCTGCTCCTCCAGTATCTCCCTCAGTTGGTGGCCGGCGGACCGCTCGGCGCACCCGCCCACCATGCAGCCTTAGCGCCAGCGACGAGCCCGGGACTCACATTATCCTTCCAGCTGCGCGTTCTGTGGCTCCACCCCCGCTCATGCTGCGTGCGCTTCTTCTCCCGCGCGCTCTGCAGTGCCTGCCCTCACCTCCCTACTGTCTCCCGGTCCTTCCGTCTCTAACAGCGTTATGGGCAACAACCCCAATGCCTCCTCCTCTGCTGAGGAGCCTCCTGTGTTCCAGCCTGCTTCTGAGCAGCCTGGGGATGCACTGGCTAAAATAACCCCCCTCCCCCTCCTTCTGCCCTTATCACAGCCCCTTTGCCCCATGAGGAGGCCCTGCCAGGTTTGCAACAGCCCGATAGCCTGGACATGCACAGCTCCCAGGCTCAGCCTGGCCATTCTTAATCCCCGCGGGGGCGTTCCCCTTCAACATCGCCTGAGCGCCACTCCAACCGCTGTGCTAGGCACAGGTTGGGATTTCATCATCATGGCTGTTCCCGCCACCGGTTGAGGTCCTCCCGGCCCGATCACAGAGATGTCCGCTCCAGGTCCTCACGCTGGCGGTCCCCATCCTCCTCGGATGCCAGTTCCTGTAGCGATTGTTCTGGCAGGCCTCATCCACGCTGTAGGTGGGTATCTACTCACTCGGCCAGTAGGTCGTCTCGCGGGGCCACTCGGGTCAACGCGGTCCAGAAGCCAGCTCCTACGGCGGTACCTGTGGAGCCTCCGTCGACTTCCGCTGGCGGTGAGTTTAACTTTACTGGGGCTTGGGGTTCGGCTTCTATGGGGCAGCAGTTAGTTCCAGCCCTTAAGGCATTGCTATCTCAATTGGATCCGGGTGCTTCCCTCCTAAGCCCACTGGTTCGGGAATCCTGCCGCCTAGGGCCAGCGATCATAAAGAGTCTCTATTTTGTGGCCTTTCACCTCTGGGAGCACATTTAGATAATGACACAAAAACAAAAATCTGGAACAACCAGTATGTGGACAGAACATCCAGACCGCTGTTCAGAGTCATTTGTATATATGGACTCTATTTACAGAGCCTACAAGTCCCATGGTGGGTCTGCTTGGTGGCGGTAGGATGAAGAATTTCGCAGATGCCTGGCGCTTAGCCCAGATATTGGTTGGGGTGTTAAAGCTACGGACCTCTGGTTACGTCTAATGATGTCCCAGAGAACCATCCCTTTCCTGCCGCAGCTCCTGCCTCCGCTAGCGGCCAGGGGCCAGCAGCCGTTCGCAGACCGGGAGCTTGTTGGTTCTATAATGAGGGCCACTGCAAATTCTTTGCATTGTGCAAATATAGACATGAATGCTCCGTATGTGGAGGAACACACGCGGCCATTCGCTGTTCCCGACAGACAGCCCCCGGACCCCCAGCGCCCTTTAGTGGAAAAGACCCCAGTGAACGTACTCGCAATGTCCCTGCACCTCGACCTGTATCTCAATAAAAGTGCCGCCGCCCAACTTCGCAGCGGTTTCACTTTTGGTTTTTTCATCCCCTTTTATTTTTCCAGTACCCCCACTCGAGCTATAAATTTACCCTTCGCCAAGCACCACCCAGAGGTTTTGCGTGCAAAAATTCGCAAGGAGGTCGAATTGGGCAGAATTGCTGGCCCATTTAAGTTTTTTCTAACATCCGGGTCTCCCCGTTGGGTATTGTTCCCAAACGGGAAACCGGGAAGTTTTGCCTAATTCACCATCTCTCCTTCCTCAAGGGTGCCTCAGTAAACGACGGCATTTCAAAAGACGATGCATCCGTTTCCTATGTGTCTTTTGATAGGGCGGTCACATTAGTCAGGGAAGCAGGCAGAGGGGCTTTGATGGCAAAGTTGGACATTGAGTCTGCCTTCAGGCTCCTTCCGGTGCACTCAGATTGTTACCATCTGCTGGGTTGCATGGTGGACGGGTATTATTATTATTATGATACCTGCCTCCCCATGGGTTGCTCCATTTTATGCCATTTTTTTTAGTTATTTAGTTCCTTTTTGGAATGGGCAATTCGCTACGAAACAGGCTCCCGCTCCATCATTCATTACCTAGACAATTTTCTCTTCATCTCCCCTGGTGATTCTTCTCAGTGCCAATTCATTTTGAACTCCTTTAGTTTTTTCATGTCCCGTTTTGGCGTTCCCCTTTCTGCAGAAAAAACATTAGGTCCGGCCACCTCCATTACCTTTCTAGGAATCGAGATCGACTCCTCCCTGATGGTTTTCCGACTCCCCCAGGATAAGCTATCAAAACTCCTAGGCCTTATTGGCGGTTTTTGTGCAGTTAAATCCATTACACTAAAAGAGCTCCAGTCTCTTCTGGGTTTATTGGTTTTTGCGTGTCGGGTCATGCCAATGGGCAGGGTTTTTTCCAGACGTCTATCTTTGGCCACACGAGGTGTTTCAAAACCCCATCCTCACGTTCGTTTAACCATGCAGTTAAAATGTGACCTTATGGTATGGCGTGATTTTATGCAGAGTTATAACGATCACACATGCTGGCAGTTTCCGGACATTACTACTAATGACCTCTCCCTTTTCACTGACTCCGCGGGATCCACGGGTTTTGGTGCGATTTTGGGCACAGAATGGTGTGCGGCTCCCTGACCGTCCCAGTGGCGCACAGCTGGTTTTTGTTCTAACATTACCCTGTTAGAATTGTTTCAGGGCTTCCCACGTCCCAGGGGTTATCAATGTGGCTGCTGATTCTCTCTTACGTTTTCGTTTGCAGGAATTTCGGGAGCTTGTTTCGGACGCTGTGCTAGAGAGTCTTCCATGCCCTTCTCAGCTTTGGGAACTACCTATGAACGGCTAATGCCCCTTGTCCGAGCTTCAGTGGCGTCTGGGACCTGGTCTGGTTATGGTAAGGCATGGCCAGAATGGGTTTCATTTGCAGCGGACCAGCCAGTTCACAATTCCGTATCTACACGCCTCAGCGTTACCATTGATTATTTGTTGTCGTTGCGCACTGCGGGGGTGTCGGCGGTAGTTGCGCAGCGTCGGCTGTGGTATATCGGTTTCCATTTTCGGTTAAAAGGATGGTCGGATGTCACCAAGTTCTTTATAGTTCGCCAAGCCCTTAAGGGGTGGCGAAAAGAGTAAGTTCGCAAGGAATGCAGGCGCCCTGTTTCATACCAGGTCCTCACCCAGATCATACAAGCTTTAGACCGCGTCTGCCCAACCCCCGTAGAAGTTTCCCTGTTTACTGACGCTTTTTTGCCTCACTTTTTTCGGCGCTTTTAGGGTCGGCGAACTTCTTCCCCAGTCCAGACACCGGCCGGGTGGCCTCACTCCCTCTGACGTTTCTATTTCAGATACATCTGTCCGCATTTGTATTCGGCGCTCTAAAACTGATGTTTTTGCCATCGGGTCCTGGGTTCTGTTGTACTGCATTGATGGCCCGGTTTGCCTTTACCGAGCCGTAGTGAATTACTCCGCCTCTCGGGCCGATAGCCCCTCTTTCTTATGCCATGGCTCCGGTTTACCCCTTACCCGTTTTCAGTTTTGCACCGTGCTTCGGCGATGCCTCGCTACCATCGGCCTACCTCCCTCTGACTACGGCTCTCATTCGTTCATGATCGGGGCGGCCATGGAGGCTGCTAGAGCGGGGTTACCTAATTCCGACGTACAGCGCATTGGCAGGCAGAAGTCTGCCTGTTTTGCTTCTTATGTTCGCCCCGAGTTGTTAAAGGGATTCTGTCACCAGGTTTCACCCCTGTCAGCTAAAAATATGCTGATGTTCAGGGCGTCTTCACGATTCCTAATGTGGGCTTATAAATGTCATCTGTGGCTTATTTAGCTAAAAAAACAGCTATTACTAACCTGTCAGTCAAACAAATAAGGTGCCCAAGGGGATGTTAATGGGTGCAAGGTGCCGGCCGCACCCACCGCCGTTTGTGCCCAGCGCCGCCTTTCCGGACTTCTGCGCCGCCTCCTAATCCTCTGTGCCGCCTATAGCTCTCCCTCCCCCCTCCTTCTGCTGTAAGATCTCGCGCTTGCGCACAGGGCTCTGCCTGATGCGCCCTTGCGGACTTCTCCATTTGGCTTCTTACAGCGAAGTGCGCATGCGCCGGCACTTTGCTCAACCCCTGTATGAGCGAGATCTTACAGCAGAAGGAGGGGGGAGGGAGGGAGAACGAGAGGCGGCACAGAGGATTAGGAGGCGGCGCAGAAGTCTGGAAAGGCGGCGCTGGGCACAAACGGCGGTGGGTGCGGCCGGCACCTTGCATCCATTAACATCCCCTTGGGCACCTTATTTGTTTGACTGACAGGTTAGTAATAGCTGTTTTTTTAGCTAAATAAGCCCACAGATGACATTTATAAGCCCACATTAGGAATCGTGAAGACGCCCTGAACATCAGCATATTTTTAGCTGACAGGGGTGAAACCTGGTGATAGAATCCCTTTAAGATTATTTTGATTTTCTTTTCAGACCCCCCTCGCCCCACGGTGTGTTTTCTGGGGCATTCGTATATTCTTTGGGCTGGGCAGAGAGCTGAGTTCAGGCCGGGTGGCCGAAGCCTGGGTTTCAGGAACGTGGAGGTTGTGTGGAGTGGTATTCGCGGGCTCCGCTGGTCGCAGGCCCTCCCGGAGGCTGTTGTGCTCAGTAAGGTGGTACAACCCCCGGTCATTCTTGTGGTACACGCTGGAGGGAATGATTTATGTGTGCCTAAGGTCGCGGAGCTCATTACCCTCATCAGAGCCGACATGGAGAGGATCCAGTCTTTTTTTTCAGAGGTGATCTTGGTTTGGTCGGAGATTGTCTCAAGAGTCACTTGGCAGGGTGCTAGGGACGCAAGCGCAAATGAGAGAGCCAGACGTACTGTGAATGCCAGAATTTCTCGTTTCGTTCGCTCCAGGGGGGGCATTGTGGTACGTCATCATCAACTTGAGGGGGATAATCAGCGCCTCATGCTGCCTGACGGGGTGCATTTAAATGAGATTGGCCTTGATATTTTTCTTTCTGGCCTTCAGGATGCGGTGGAACAGGCCTTGTTCTTGTTGGGGGGGGGGGGGGGGTCGGAGCGCCGTGTAGGTTTACACGGGCTCCTCTGTGGAGGTCGGTTCTAAGAATATACTAAGAGGGAGGAGAAGGCGGACTTGCCCACTGGGGTGCAGTGGTAGAATATCGCTTCTCACACTCCTGAAGTGGTTTTGGTTTTGGAGAAAAGTTTTGTAATTTGCAAAATTAAAGAAGGAAAATATAATAAGAAGTTAAATAAAGCTGTGACCGACCCTCATTCCAACAAAAAGTCGTTTGCGGGGGGAAGACATGTGGTTAGGTGGTTGGGTGCAGTTCTCGGCAGTCTATAAAATACTTACCAAAGTATGCCAGGGTGAAAGTGATTCTCTTAGGCTAGGTTCATAACTGCGGCTTATAGGAACATAAAAATGGAAGCAGCCAATCCAGCATATGCTGGACACAGCTAGCGACTATATTGGGGTCAGTTTATATGCTGGACACAGCTAGCGACTATATTGGGGTCAGTTTATATGCTGGACACAGCTAGCGACTATATTGGGGTCAGTTTATATGCTGGACACAGCTAGCGACTATATTGGGGTCAGTTTATATGCTGGACACAGCTAGCGACTATATTGGGGTCAGTTTATATGCTGGACACAGCTAGCGACTATATTGGGGTCAGTTTATATGCTGGACACAGCTAGCGACTATATTGGGGTCAGTTTATATGCTGGACACAGCTAGCGACTATATTGGGGTCAGTTTATATGCTGGACACAGCTAGCGACTATATTGGGGTCAGTTTATATGCTGGACACAGCTAGCGACTATATTGGGGTCAGTTTATATGCTGGACACAGCTAGCGACTATATTGGGGTCAGTTTATATGCTGGACACAGCTAGCGACTATATTGGGGTCAGTTTATATGCTGGACACAGCTAGCGACTATATTGGGGTCAGTTTATATGCTGGACACAGCTAGCGACTATATTGGGGTCAGTTTATATGCTGGACACAGCTAGCGACTATATTGGGGTCAGTTTATATGCTGGACACAGCTAGCGACTATATTGGGGTCAGTTTATATGCTGGACACAGCTAGCAACTATAATGGGGCCAGTTTTTTTTATCATTCTGCCTGACAATGCTGCATGCGGCGGTATTTTGTCCAGGCTTGTTGGTGGAATCTGCGATGGAAGCTCAAGACAAGATGTGAACCTATCCTAATGCATTCACTTACCAGACTTACACCAATTGTGAACTGCAGAAGTCCGGTAACAGAGCAAGGAAGCCTCGCACCTCTCTAGGCAAGATACAAGGCACTGATCACTGTGTCATTGTGTCACATGTGCTACTCAAACTCATAAAAGAAACAATTCCACCAATACTATATTAGGAAATTACTCTAAAACACAGAAGAACCACTTGACTTGCTACTTGTCCATGCTAGTGGGTGCTCTTCTCATGCTGTACCTGTAGACTGATGCTAACTGGATCATGTATAAGTAATGTCAAGGTACCCCAGCACAAGCTCCAAAGGTGTTGGTATCTATAGTGTTAATATAAAGCCGTGCCCACTTTCACTCCCATCTCAGCCCATGGTCACATGCCCAGACCGTATTGCTCCCATGGGCGGCACTCTCCAGTGAGGTTACTACAGGGCACTAAATAGCTGCTCCTACTCCAAAAGACTATTCACAGCTACTCTCTGTCTAGTTTTACACCAGCACAGTATTACAGCACAGTGACATACCGTATAGAATTATTTTTCTATTATAGTCCTTTTATTATATAAGTGCATTAATACATTTCTGTATTCTAGCTCCATGTGACAGCTATATATATTGCACTGAAACTCATAGTCCAACTTTTCATAGGAAACCCCCCTTAACAAATCCCCATATTAGCACAATAGTCAGCTTTCACAATATGGAAGTATGATTGACGCCCTCCCGAAATACTGCTTTTATGAGCTGAGGAAAGTGGGTAGAGCCAAGGATGTGTGTAGATGTACAGGGCATAATGGTGGAGATTCACTAAGCTAAATTGCACCCACAGAAATGGGGCCCAGATTTATAATGTTTTCAGACACATTTAGGAAAAGTGTCTAGAAAAGGGACACGGCTACATTAAAGGAGTGATCCAAGACTATTAAATGTACCCCATATGCCCGGGCCCCTCACACTGAATATACTTACCTGGTCCCCACACTGCCGCTGCAGCTTCTCGCAGTGCGCGGATAAAAACACCCGGTGTTGGGGGGGGAGAAGCCAATGGCAGGCGGTGATGGGGACGAGCCTCCCTAGCATCGCGGGTGACGCTAGGGAGGCCCATACCCGCATGTCATTGGCTACTCCCCCCAACACCAGATGTTTTCATCCGCACACAGGGAGAAGCAGCAGCGGCAGTGCGGGGACCAGGTAAGTATATTCAGTGTGAGGGGCACGGGCATATGGGGTACATTTAATAGTCTTGGATAACCCCTTTAAAGGGGATTTCCCATTTCAACAGTTGTGCTGTTAAAGGGGTTATCCAAAGTCTAAAACATGCCCCCCAATGACCGGGCCCCTCATATAGATTATACTTATCCTTGCACCCACGGCGCCGCTGCATCTCCTTGTCATGCGGATCAAAACATCAGGCGTTGGGGGAAGCAGCCGATAGCAGACCACCACGGGGACGAGCCTCCCCAGCATCACCCGCGATGCTAGGGAGGCGCGACTGGAAGATGCAACTGCGGCCGTGAAGGGATCCAGAGGGACGCAGGTGCCGGGGAGCTGGTAAGTATAACATACCTCCCAACTTTTTGGACATTGAAACATGGACACTTATGGTTCACTGCGTGGAAGATACATTTTTTTTCCATATTTATACACTATAATAGTTTTCTCTTACGAAATTGCGCAAAAATGATCTGAATATACAAATTTCTAATATTCTAATTGCATCAAGCAATGAAATAATATACAAAGCTGGCTCTAATTTGCATATAGGAAGCAGACAGACACGTTCTGGATCTCTATTGTAAATGTAATAATGAAAATCTGTACCTCAGATCAAAAAGAGGGACATTTATGGAGTAAAGAGGGACAAGGGGACTTGGGTCCCTCCAAAAGAGGGACACTTGGGAGCTCTGGTATAATCTAAATGAGGGGCCCAGGCATTGGGGTGCACGTTTTAGACTTTGAATAACCCATTTAACTCTTGACGTTACATTATTGAAAGCTGATGGTACAGATGATAAGCAACAATTCAGAATAAGCATGCAGTAATGCAAGATATGAACGTAGATCCTTAAAGGGGTTTTGTCACTTCAGCAAGTGGCATTTATCATGTAGAGAAAGTTAATAATACAAGCCACTTCCTAATGTATTGTTACTATCCATATTGCTTCCTTTGCTGGCTGGATTCATTTTTCCATCACATTATACACTGCTCGTTTCCATGGCTATGACCACCCTGCAATCCAGCAGTGATCGTGCTTGACACTATAGGAAAAAGTGCCTGCCTCTCTGGTGGCTGGGACCATTGGAGTTCACATTGGCTGGTACTTTTTCCAATAAAGGGTTTTGCCACTATTTTTACACCAATAGCTGTCATAAAAATATTCGGAAATGACTCCCACAAAGTCCAGAGGAAACAAGCAGGCTCAGGTAAGCAGCCTCTGCAGCAGAGATGACTTGGCAATAGTAACATAGGATAGCCAGGTTGACTCATAGAATGCCTATGGGGGTCACTTACCAAAGGAAGTACCTAATTTATGACAAGGCGCAGGCTTCGTCATAAATTAGGCACACTTCCAGCAGTCAACTTCTGCAGTAGTTTTCACTCCTATGTTTGTTTCCAGGTGTAACTGTAAATTTGCCAGGAACAATATCTCAGCCCCTTCGCCACTCCCAAATGGGGCATGTTTTGCAACTTTTTAAGCGCCCAAGCAACAAAATTTTGTCACACGGGCATTTCAAAAGTTGCAAAACGGGGTCTTGTGACTTTTTTATGCCAAAAACTGGTGTAGGCGTCTTAATAAATTACCCCCAATGTGTAATAATGATATGGCCAAATGAAGCAGCAACCTCGTATGTGGAGCACAGAATAACCAACTTTCACATCTACGTTTTCCTTTCTGTTTTTGAGATCTGTCAGAGGATCTCAAAACCGGAGGAAAACACTTCAGTTTTGTCCCTATTCATTGTCAATGGTGACAAAACTAAACAAACTGGAACGGAGTGCACCAGAATGCATTCCATTCCATTTTGTTGTGTTCCCATGATGGACACAAAAACGCTCTAAGCAGCGCTTTTGTGTGCATGACGGGATACTGATCAAGACAGATCCGTCATGAGACACAATGTAAGTCAATGGTGCTGCATCCGTTTTTTCGGAAACGAAAAAAATGGATGCGGAGCCACTTGAATTACAATGATTTTGGCGCCAACTCCGTCTTGCTCACTTTACAGATAATACAACTGGATCAGTTCTGAAGGGATGCAGATGGTTGTATTATTGCCCTGATGCGTTTTTGCTGATCCCCTGCCGGATCCAGCAAAAAACGCAGATGTGAAAGTAGCCTTAACACATAGAGTAGCAGAGTCATACTTGCAACACAACTGGTTTGACTTGGAGTGGCATGGAAGACTGGCATCAGGAAATGCACAAGGCTTGGCTTGAAATAGATTAACTGGAGTAGTCCTGCATAATGCAGAACAAAGCAGAGCTGTAACTTAGCTGGAGAATGGAGGAAGACCAGGCAAGCTGCCATCAGAACCGGACGTCAACACAAACAGAAGTGGCTTGGCTAGGAGTGATAGTCGGCCAGGCTGCCATCAGGAGCAAACTTTGACCAGGACAAATGCAACAGGCAGCGAGACAGGCCTCAGACCAACTTGATAAAGAACAGACTGGGCTCATGCACAGGTCAGCACACACAGTAAAGAACATTCACACTGGAGTAGTTAAACTGACTTGATCAGGAACCATGTATCAGGAAGGCTGACTTCAGGAACAGACTTGACCAATAGCAGACATAGCAGGAAAGTTGGCATCAAGAACAGACCTGAACAGGAGCGAACATGGCTTGGCTAGGAGAGGCAGAGAAGCAATCGGGCTGTCAGCAGGAACAGCCATGACAGACAACAGGCCAACATACAGGAATGAACGTTGACAATAATGTGGTGATCAGTGCCCCGCAGGGGAGGTGTTGAGCAGAGGGAATTGGAGTGGTGGCTGTCGTTAGGATGATTTTAGTAGTGCTCACGGTGGCAAGCTTTCTCCAGCTCTCCCAGGGCTGAGCACCCACAGTGAAGGGAGGGGCACAACCCTTTCTTCATCTCGGGACACACCCTCGTGTTGGTGGTCTCCTGTCTGGTGGTAGTTCGGGGTGCCCTTGATTTTGGTGCAAGATAAAGGTGTTGGTGCAACCAGGTGTGGAACAAATAATAGTCCTTTACTGCCAATAATGGCGGCAAAGTTCAAATACATGTCCTATGTCCTCACAGTAGTAGTTACGGGTTTTGTCATGTATGGACTTGCAATTCTTACACTTCTTGCAGTTTCCACAGTTCTTACAGTTCTAGAGGCTGCAAAGGTAGTAGACAGGCTTGGTTGTTATCTCTCTGAATCATTCCTACAACATCTGTCTTCTCTCTCCAACCACAGGCATGCAACATCTCTCTTGCCTATCTCTCATCAAAAAGCGGTACTACAAATACCCAACTGCAGATCCGCAATCTCCCTCCAAAGTATGCCTGGGTGCTTAAAGGGGTTGTTTAAGAATTGGGACTTGGTCGGACCTGTAAAAGAAAGATTACTTACCTACTTTCCGGGCCTGGCTCCATTCTTCTTCTCCTCCAGGCCTGCAGTTTGCACTCAAAGTTCCCAAGAGCACAGTTGCCTCCATTATTTCCATAAGTTTGGAACAACCAGGATTCCCCCTGGAGCTGGCTTCCTCACCAAACTAACCAGGGGAGAAGAGCCTTAATAAGAGAGGTGATCCAGAAGCCAATGGTCACTCTGACTGAGCTCCAAAGATGCTTTGTGCAAATGGTTAGAAACATTCAGAAGGTCAACAGTCACTTCAGCATTCCACCAATCTGGGCTTTATGGCAGAGTGGCCAGAAAGGAGCTTTTCCTCAGTAAAAGACACATAAAAGCCCACCTGGAGTTTGCAAAAAAGCACCTAAATGACTCTAAAGCTGGATTTACATGGGCCAACTAAGCTTCCGATTGTCAGGAAGGAAGCGTTCCTTCCTGACAGTCGGCTACTCGTTCAGTGAAGGAGACCTCCGCATTTACATGCAGTGATCTCCTTCACTGTATTGCGATCCCTCATCCTCATACAGAATCATGGTTTCTGAGCAGCAGATCACTGTTTAGACAACACGATCTCCTGCCCATAAGCCATGATCAGTGGTGCCTGAATGAGCGACAGAATCACCTGAAGAACGAGCATTTCGCTCATTCTTCGGGTGATCCGTGGCACATTTACATGGCCGGATTGTCGGGAACGACTGTTCGCAGGAACGGTTGTTCCCAATAATCTGCCCGATTCTTGGACCATGTAAATGCACTTTGTGGAAACCATGCACTGGTCAATATCATCCCTACTGTGAAGCATGGTGGTGGCAGCCTCATGCTGTGGGTGGTGTTTTTAAGCGTCTGGGACAGGGAGACTTGTCAGGGTTGGGGGAAAGCTGAATGGAGTAAATTTCAAAGATATTAAAAATGAAAACCTGATCCAGAGTGCTCTGGACCTCAGACTGGGCTGAAGGTTCACTTTCAGGTAGGACAATGACCCTAAGCACACAGCCAGGACAACACAGGAGTGGATTAGGGACAACTCTGTAAATGACCTTGAGTGGCCCATCCAGAGTCCTGACATTGTGAAGGAAATAATACCTACTCCATTTTGTTCCTGTCTCCTCACAGTGGGCTCTTCCCCTCCTTCTTTCGCACACTCAATTATTCTCATGCTGAAGTTTTGCAGACCCTACAGAGAAGCTGCATAGTAAGAATTTTTTTTCTTACAAACCTTTCCTCTGTCTCTCCCTGTGCTGAGTCTTCTGATCTGGGTGAGTTCTGTGTCTATAATGTCCAGTCCAAGAACCTTTTGTAAATTAATTTTGACATGTGATGATGGTTATGAGTAACTAACCCGTGTTAAGTCTGCAGTTGAGACAATCTGTGGACACTGGGGTTGACTTTTGAAGGACCAGTTAAAGTGTCTCACTGCTATGTTTTGGTAAGTGGCTCTGGGCGTTCCCGGAGTGCCGCGAGTGCTGTAGCCTCATACTAACAGACCAGAACTAACAGACGGACTGTATGAATGTACATTATTGTCAATCTTGTAAGACATCTGTTAGGGCTATAGGGCATAGTAATATAAGTGGGGGATTCTTTATCTTTTTAGTGGTTCGCAGTGTGGTAGTGCCAAACGTCCATAAGGTCCAGTATCCTTATTTATGACATAATTCTCCATCTGAACATTTGTAGGGTTTGTAGGGACATTGAAACAATTCTAACATTTTTGGCTCTATACACCACCACAATGGATTTGAAATGAAACCAACAAGATGTTCTTTAACTGCAGACTGTCAGCTTTAATTTTAGGGTATTTACATCCAAATCCTGGTGAACGGTGTAGGAATTACAACAGTTTGCATATGTGCCTCCCACTTGTTAAGGGACCAAAAGTAATGGGACATAATAATAATCATTAATCAAACTTTCACTTTTTTAATACTTGGTTGCAAATCCTTTGCAGTCAATTACAGCCTGAAGTCTGGAATGCCTAGACATCACCAGATGCTGGGTTTCATCCCTGGTGATGCTCTGCCAGGCCTCTACTGCAACTGTCTTCAGTTCCTGCTTGTTCTTGGGGCATTTTCCCTTCAGTTTTGTCTTCAGCAAGTGAAATGCATGCTCAATGGGATTCAGGTCAGGTGATTGACTTGGCCATTACATAACATTCCACTTCTTTCCCTTAAAAAACTCTTTGGTTGCTTTTGCAGTATGGTTTGGGTCATTGTCCATCTGCACTGTGAAGTGCCATCCAATGAGTTCTGAAGCATTTGGCTGAATATGGACAGATAATATTGCCCGAAACACTTCAGAATTCATCCTGCTGCTTTTGTCAGCAGTCACATCATCAATAAATACAAGAGAACCAGTTCCATTGGCAGCCATACATGCCCACGCCATGACACTACCACCACCATGCTTCACTGATGAGGTGGTATACTTAGGATCATGAGCAGTTCCTTTCCTTCTCCATACTCTTCTCTTCCCATCACTCTGGTACAAGTTGATCTTGGTCTCATCTGTCCATGGGATGTTGTTCCAGAACTGTGAAGGCTTTTTTAGATGTAGTTTGGGAAACTCTAATCAAGCCTTCCTGTTTTTGAGGCTCACCAACGGTTTATATCTTGTGGTGAACTCTCTGTATTCACTCTGGTGAAGTATTCTCTTGATTGTTGACTTTGACTCACGTACACCTACCTCCTAGAGAGTGTTCTTGATCTGGCCAACTGTTGTGAAGGGTGTTTTCTTCACCAGGGAAATAATTTTTCGGTCATCCACCACAGTTGTTTTCCGTGGTCTTCCGGGTCTTTTGGTGTTGCTGAGCTCACCGGTGCATTCCTTCTTTTTAAGAATGTTCCAAACAGTTGTTTTGGCCACGCCTAATGTTTTTGCTATCTCTCTGATGGGTTTGTTTTGTTTTTTCAGCCTAATGATGGCTTGCTTCACTGATAGTAACAGCTCTTTGGATCTCATCTTGAGAGTTGACAGCAACAGATTCCAAATGCAAATAGCACACTTGAAATGAACTCTGGACCTTTTATCTGCTCATTGTAATTGGGATAATGAGGGAATAACACACACACCTGGCCATGGAACAGCTGAGAAGCCAATTGTCCCATTACTTTTGGTCCCTTAACAAGTGGGAGGCAAATATGCAAACTGTTGTAATTCCTACACCGTTCACCTGATTTGGATGTATATACCCTCAAATTAAAGTTGACAGTCTGCAGTTAAAGCACATCTTGTTTGTTTCATTTCAAATCCATTGTGGTGGTGTATAGAGCCAAAAATGTTAGAATTGTGTCGATGTCCCAATATTTATGGACCTGACTGTGCAGTAATCCGGATTGGGACAGATGCACACTGGCGCAATATTAATAGTTTTTAGTTTGGGACACCAATTGCAGCTTGCTCAGGTACTGTAGCAGGGCCCTTTAAGATGTAATAGCTCACGTACCAGGTGAGGAATGCCAGAGGGGGATAATGTCTCTGTGTAGTAGGTATTGTGTCAACAGTGTCTCCTACCTTGGTACGGCTGGACTCCTGGATCCTGGCTCACTTGCAATAAAATTGAGTGTGGTCAGTAGAAGTAATTGAGGAATGAATGCAATCCAGACAGGAAATATATTCCAACTCGTCTTTACTTAGTGCAGCTTGAATCCATACAAAATACAGCAATAGTCTTGGGTCCCAGCAGGTGTTGGCAATATGTGGCAGGAATCTATATATATACAGTACAGACCAAAAGTTTGGACACACCTTCTCATTCAAAGAGTTTTCTTTATTTTCATGACTATGAAGGCATCAAAACTATGAATTAACACATGTGGAATTATATACATAACAAACAAGTGTGAAACAACTGAAAATATGTCATATTCTAGGTTCTTCAAAGTAGCCACCTTTTGCTTTGATTACTGCTTTGCACACTCTTGGCATTCTCTTGATGAGCTTCAAGAGGTAGTCCCCTGAAATGGTCTTCCAACAGTCTTGAAGGAGTTCCCAGAGATGCTTAGCACTTGTTGGCCCTTTTGCCTTCACTCTGCGGTCCAGCTCACCCCAAACCATCTCGATTGGGCTCAGGTCCGGTGACTGTGGAGGCCAGGTCATCCCAGCACCCCATCACTCTCCTTCTGTCACAACCAGACAGCTGAGAAGCTCTGACAGGAGCCGTCCAGATCCTCCTCCTTGAGTTTCTTTGTTTTGGTTTCTGTTCCTCACCTCGTTAGTCTATCTCAGCTGTCATGCAGTCGGACTGATTACTTCCCTTTAAATTCCTACCCATAAGGCAGTAGTGTGCGGCTGATACAACTTCCTGGAGTGTGTGTGCATGCTGTCCCAGTTCCCAGTTCCCAGCTCCCAGTTCCCAGTTCCCAGTTCCCTGTCCACAGTCGTCTGCAAGATAAGTTCTGTTTATGTATTTATGATTTTCTGTTTTCTGGATCCAGGTGACCCTGACTCCCTCCGTGTCTGTGTAGGGAGCCGGTGGTCGTGTCCCCTCACTATTGTAGGGCCTTCAGGTCTAAGATAGCCGAGGTACGTGGATATGCGCCCATCCACCTTTGGGGTGGTCGCATAGGCTGAGCAATAAGGGAGAGCGGCAGGTCGATTGCAGGGGTCTCCCTTTTGTTCCTTAGTTGTGGGTCCAGTGAGTCATTGTTTGTATTGTATTATCTTGTTTCCTGTACACCATCCGTGACATTATCAGCCGCCAAAAACGTCTCAAGCATGGATCCGGTTACACCTTTGGCTGAACGCTTTCAGGGTCTTGCTTTGGAGGTAGCTGATCTCCGTAAGACTTTTTCTCAGTTTCAAGTGACCGGTTCAGCTTGCGTTCATGGAGTTTGTGCTGAGCCTAAGATTTCGCTCCCGGATACGTTTTCCGGGGGTAGTGAGAATTTTGTACGTTTTAGAGAGGCTTGCAAACTCCATTTTCGCCTTCTTCCCCATTCTTCTGGTGATGAAGAACGAAGAGTGGGTATCATTATATCGCTGCTCAGGGGTAACGCTCAGTCCTGGGCCTTTTCGCTGCCGGAGGGGGCACGGCCCCTCCGTTCAGTGGATGAATTCTTTTTAGCCCTGGGTCAGATATATGATGATCCGGATCGTATTGCTCTGGCTGAGTCTAAACTACGTCTGTTATGCCAGGGTAAACAATCCGCAGAGATTTACTGCTCAGAATTTCGGAGATGGGCAGCAGATACGGGTTGGAATGATGCTGCACTCCGAAGTCAATTTTGCTATGGTCTTTCAGAGGGATTGAGAGATGCATTTGCCTTTCATGAAAGACCTACCTCCTTGAATTCTGCTATGTCTCAGGCTGTTCGTATTGACAGGCGTCTTAGAGAGAGAGGAGAGATCTCTCCTTCCTGTCATACTCAGTACCGGGACAGTGCAGCGGTCTCATTCTGTGCACAGGGGTCTCAGTCGCTGTCAGCCCCTTCTGAGCAGGAGCCCATGCAGCTGGGGTTGATTGCCTCTGACAATAGAAGATTCAGCCCGCAGGGGAGGGTTTGCTTTTGTTGTGGAGGTATAAATCATCTGGCAAATGTTTGTCCCTCTAGGAGATTCAGGCAGTTTTCTGGGAGTAATAAAGAGACAAAAAGGAAGAAATCTTTTAAGAATGTTCCGTCTGTTACTATTGGCAGGGTTGAGGCGGAAATTGAAGGTTTTCCTTTTGCTTGTAGTTCCCGTTTTGTCCTGCCTGCTAGGGTGGCGCTAGAGAGCAAGAGCATTTTTTGTGAGATTTTTGTGGATAGTGGAGCAGCTGTCAACCTCATTGATAATCAATTTGCAATAACTCATGGTTTCCAGGTATGCACTTAGGGAAGAGATATTCCTGTTTTTGCTATTGATTCAGCTCCACTTTCTCAGAAATCATTAAAGGGCATAGTTCACAATATCCGTTTAATTGTGAATGATGCTCATGTTGAGGATGTGTCATGTTTCGTCCTTAGCGGTTTGCCTACTCCTCTAGTGTTGGGGCTACCCTGGCTCACTAAACATAACCCCACCATTGATTGGCAAGCGAGGCAAATAAATGGTTGGAGTAACTTTTGCAGAGAGAATTGCCTCATAACATCTATTTCTGAGGTTTCTACTAAAACTGTACCACCTTTCCTCTCTGAATTTTTGGATGTCTTCTCTGAGAGTGGAGTTCAGGGTTTACCTCCGCACAGGGAGTATGATTGCCCTATTGATCTCATCCCAGGCGCCAAGCTGCCTAAATCTCGTTTATACAATCTTTCCCAACCTGAGAGGGTCCCTATGCGTGCTTATATCTCTGAGAGTCTGAGAAAAGGACACATACGACCCTTGAAGTCACCTGTTGCCGCTGGTTTTTTCTTTGTTAAGAAAAAAGATGGTTCTTTAAGACCTTGTCTGGATTTCAGGGAGCTGAACAGTATCACTATTCGTGATCCTTATCCGCTTCCTCTGATCCCGGACTTGTTTAACCAGGTTGTTGGGGCGAAAGTCTTTTCCAAATTAGACCTAAGAGGGGCATACAACCTGGTTAGGGTCAGAGAAGGAGACGAATGGAAGACGGCTTTCAATACCCCTGAGGGCCATTTTGAGAATTTAGTTATGCCTTTTGGTTTGATGAATGCCCCAGCCGTTTTTCAGCATTTCGTCAACAGCATTTTTTATCATTTAATGGGAAAATTTGTATTAGTGTATTTGGATGACATTTTAATTTTTTCTCCTGATTTCAAGACTCATAAGGAACACTTATGTCAGGTCTTACTCATCCTGCGGGAGAATAAATTATACGCGAAACTGGAAAAATGTGTGTTTGCGGTTCCAGAGATCCAATTTCTGGGGTTTCTTGTCTCCGCTTCTGGTTTTCGCATGGACCCCGAGAAGGTTCGCGCTGTGCTTGAGTGGGAGCTTCCTGAGAATCAGAAGGCGCTGATGCGTTTTTTGGGCTTTGCTAATTATTACAGGAAATTTATTTTGAATTATTCCTCTGTTGTTAAACCACTCACTGATATGACCAGAAAGGGGGTAGATTTTTCTTCCTGGTCGGTAGAGGCGCGTAAGGCCTTTTCTAATATCAAGGAGAGTTTTGCTTCCGCTCCCATCCTAGTACAACCTGATGTTTCGTTACCCTTCATAGTTGAGGTTGATGCTTCTGAGGTAGGGGTGGGTGCGGTCTTGTCTCAGGGTTCCTCTCCTGCCAAATGGCAACCGTGTGCCTTTTTCTCAAAGAAGCTCTCCTCCGCAGAGAGAAATTATGATGTGGGAGATAGGGAATTGTTGGCCATCAAGTTGGCTTTTGAGGAATGGCGCCATTGGCTAGAGGGAGCCAGACACCCTATTACCGTGTTTACTGACCATAAAAATCTGGCCTACTTGGAGTCAGCCAAGCGTCTGAACCCGAGACAGGCCAGATGGTCTTTGTTCTTTTCAAGGTTTAATTTTGTTGTTACGTTCCGCCCTGGGGTTAAGAATGTGAAGGCAGATGCCCTATCACGTTGTTTCCCGGGAGGTGGGAATTTTGAAGACCCGGGTCCCATTTTGGCTGAAGGTGTGGTGGTCTCTGCTCTTTTTCCTGAATTGGAGGCAGAGGTGCAGGCAGCTCAGTCAGAAGCTCCTGATCTTTGTCCTCCTGGGAGGTTGTTTGTGCCTCTCGCTTTGAGACACAAGATTTTTAAAGAACACCACGATACGGTCCTTGCTGGGCACCCGGGGACAAGAGCCACACTGGATCTCATTGCCCGGAGATTCTGGTGGCCTGCGCTTCGTAAGTCGGTTGAGGGTTTTGTGGCAGCTTGCGAGACTTGCGCTCGTGCCAAGGTCCCTCATTCACGGCCATCAGGTCCTCTCCTTCCTTTGCCCATTCCTTCCCGTCCTTGGACACATCTGTCCATGGACTTCATAACGGACTTGCCTCGTTCCTCGGGGAAGTCTGTGATTCTGGTGGTGGTGGACCGTTTTAGCAAAATGGTGCATTTTATCCCTTTTCCTGGTTTGCCCAATGCTAAGACGCTGGCGCAGGCATTTGTTGACCACATTGTCAAATTGCATGGGATTCCTTCAGACATAGTCTCTGATAGGGGCACGCAGTTTGTTTCCAGATTCTGGAAGGCCTTCTGTTCTCGCTTGGGGGTTCGCTTGTCATTCTCTTCTGCTTTCCATCCGCAGTCGAATGGCCAGACAGAGCGTGTCAATCAGAATCTGGAGACATATCTGCGCTGTTTTGTGGCGGAGAATCAGGAGGATTGGTGTTCTTTTTTGTCCCTTGCTGAGTTTGCTTTAAATAACCGTCGTCAGGAGTCCTCTGATAAGTCACCATTTTTTGGTGCATATGGGTTTCATCCGCAGTTTGGGACTTTCTCTGGAGAGGGCTCTTCTGGTTTGCCTGATGAGGACAGATTCTCCTCGTCTTTGTCATCTATTTGGCAAAAGATTCAGGATAATCTAAAGAACATGAGTGAGAGATATAAGCGTGTGGCGGATAGGAGACGTGTGCCTGGTCCGGACCTGAATGTTGGTGATTTGGTGTGGCTGTCTACCAAGAATATCAAATTGAAGGTTCCCTCCTGGAAGTTGGGTCCTAGGTTTATTGGGCCTTACAAGATCCTGTCTGTCATCAATCCTGTTGCCTACCGTCTTGATCTTCCTCAGACTTGGAAGATCCATAATGTTTTCCATAAGTCCTTATTGAAACCTTATGTTCAACCTATTGTACCCTCGCCTTTGCCTCCTCCTCCGATTATTGTTGATGGAAATCTTGAATTTCAGGTCTCTAGGATTGTGGATTCTCGTCTTGTCCGCGGTTCCCTCCAGTACCTCGTTCATTGGGAGGGTTATGGTCCTGAGGAGAGGATGTGGGTCCCAGTGACGGACATTAAGGCCTCTCGTCTCATCAGGGCTTTCCATAGGTCCCATCCTGAGAAGGTGGGCCCTGAGTGTCCGGAGTCCACTCCTAGAGGGAGGGGTACTGTCACAACCAGACAGCTGAGAAGCTCTGACAGGAGCCGTCCAGATCCTCCTCCTTGAGTTTCTTTGTTTTGGTTTCTGTTCCTCACCTCGTTAGTCTATCTCAGCTGTCATGCAGTCGGACTGATTACTTCCCTTTAAATTCCTACCCATAAGGCAGTAGTGTGCGGCTGATACAACTTCCTGGAGTGTGTGTGCATGCTGTCCCAGTTCCCAGCTCCCAGTTCCCAGTTCCCAGTCGTCTGCAAGATAAGTTCTGTTTATGTATTTATGATTTTCTGTTTTCTGGATCCAGGTGACCCTGACTCCCTCCGTGTCTGTGTAGGGAGCCGGTGGTCGTGTCCCCTCACTATTGTAGGGCCTTCAGGTCTAAGATAGCCGAGGTACGTGGATATGCGCCCATCCACCTTTGGGGTGGTCGCATAGGCTGAGCAATAAGGGAGAGCGGCAGGTCGATTGCAGGGGTCTCCCTTTTGTTCCTTAGTTGTGGGTCCAGTAGTGAGTCATTGTTTGTATTGTATTATCTTGTTTCCTGTACACCATCCGTGACACCTTCATGGTCAAATAGCCCTTACTTTCAAAGTTTTCCCAATTTTTCGGCTGACTGACTGACCTTCATTTCTATGATGGCCACTCGTTTTTTTTTTACTTAGCTGCTTTTTTCTTGCCATAATACAAATTCTAACAGTCTATTCAGTAGGACTATCAGCTGTGTATCCACCTGACTTCTCCTCAACGCCACTGATGGTCCCAACCCCATTTATAAGGCAAGAAATCCCACTTATTAAACCTGACAGGGCACACCTATGAAGTGAAAACCATTTCAGGGGACTACCTCTTGAAGCTCATCAAGAGAATGCCAAGAGTGTGCAAAGCATTAATCAAAGCAAAAGGTGGCTACTTTGAAGAACCTAGAATATGACATATTTTCAGTTGTTTCACACTTGTTTGTTATGTATATAATTCCACATGTGTTAATTCATAGTTTTGATGCCTTCAGTGTGAATCTACAATTTTCATAGTCATGAAAATAAAGGAAACTCTTTGAATGAGAAGGTGTGTCCAAACTTTTGGTCTGTACTGTATATTCTGCTTCTTGTCATATGCCTAAGAATCTGGCAGGTATCTATCTTCTGCTCTGTCTGTGGTCTGCTTGATTTGGTCCTGACTAGCTGAAGGAGGTATTTGCCTTCTCCTGGACTTTGGATTAAACACTCACAGTTCTGCTCGCAGGGAATGGCTTCCTGGAGATCTGTAGATCTGGAGGTGGCTGCTTGCTTGTCAACCAGCACTGAGGTAGATGACTCAGGATGGGAAGAGGGATCCTGGGCCTCAACCGAGGCTGGATCCTAGGTTGGGATCCCTGTTTCTGGGAGCTCCTGCTAAAACAGCCTTCCCCTAGGAGGGGGCTGGTACACACTGACTAAACTTCCTTCTCCTCCTCATGAGACAGGACATGGGAACATCCCACTTCTGCTCACACAGGGGAGACTAACCTGGAATGAACTATTCCAGGCTAGAGATACTAAACTAGCTTTGGACTGCTAAACATATTGCTGCCACCTGCTGGTGTACATGGAAATTACAGCAAAATATGAAACAGGCCTGGAAAATACATATAATGGAAAATGCAATGTTAGACTACACAAGATGATAATACATATGCACCTGACATGTTGTAGCGGGGAGACAGACAGTGGCGTATCTATCACGAGGCAAACAAGGCATTTACCTAGGGCGGCACTTGCCAATGGGGCGGCAAAATGCCTTGTTTGCCCCTGTCCCATCCGTCTTATATGTTGCCGCCGGTATAATCAGAAGATCCGATGGTATATTCTAACCCCCAGGCGTTCCCATAGTGACGGGGACGCTTGCCTGGGTGTTAGAATATACAGGGCCACGCCGCTCACAGGAGAACATTTATAAAGGAATCATTAACTTTAATCATTGCTGATCTCTTTACTGGATATCTTACTCTGTCTTGACTCTTAGCTCTGGTAACAGCAGGCAGTGCGGGCGGCGCTCACTCACTGACGTCACGCGCCTGCGCCCCCTAGTGGGAGGAGCGGGTGCGTGACGTCAGTGAGTGAGCGCCGCCCGCACTGCCTGCTGTTACCAGAGCTAAGAGTCAAGACAGAGTAAGATATCCAGTAAAGAGATCAGAAATGATTAAAGTTAAAGTTAATGATTCGTTTATAAATGTTCTCCTGTGAGCGTCGGGGAGGGGGATCTGTTGATGGCACTATTTAGGGGGGAGATCTGTGGATGGCACTGTTTAGGGAAGGGGGATCTGTGGATGGCACTATTTAGGGGGGGGATCTGTGGATGGCACTGTTTAAGGAGGGGGATCTGTGGATGGCACTATTTAGGGGGGAGATCTGTGGATGGCACTGTTTAAGGAGGGGGATCTGTGGATGGCACTGTTTAGGGGAGGGGGATCTGTGGATGGCACTATTTAGGGGGGAGATCTGTGGATGGCACTATTTAGGGGAGGGGGATCTGTGGATGGCACTGTTTAGGGGAGGGGGATCTGTGGATGGCACTGTTTAGGGGAGGGGGATCTGTGGATGGCACTACTTAGGGGGGAGATCTGTGGATGGCACTGTTTAAGGAGGGGGATCTGTGGATGGCACTGTTTAGGGGAGGGGGATCTGTGGATGGCACTATTTAGGGGGGAGATCTGTGGATGGCACTATTTAGGGGAGGGGGATCTGTGGATGGCACTGTTTAGGGGAGGGGGATCTGTGGATGGCACTGTTTAGGGGAGGGGGATCTGTGGATGGCACTATTTAGGGGAGGTGGATCTGTGGATGGCACTGTTTAGGGGAGGGGGATCTGTGGATGGCACTGTTTAGGGGGGAGATCTGTTGATGGCACTATTTAGGGGAGGGCGATCTGTTGATGGCACTATTTAGGGGGGAGATCTGTGGATGGCACTATTTAGGGGAGGGGGATCTGTGGATGGCACTATTTAGGGGAGGGGGATCTGTGGATGGCACTGTTTAGGGGAGGGGGATCTGTGGATGGCACTGTTTAGGGGGGAGATCTGTTGATGGCACTATTTAGGGGAGGGGGATCTGTTGATGGCACTATTTAGGGGGGAGATCTGTGGATGGCACTATTTAGGGGAGGGGGATCTGTGGATGGCACTATTTAGGGGAGGGGGATCTGTGGATGGCACTGTTTAGGGGAGGGGGATCTGTGGATGGCACTGTTTAGGGGAGGGGGATCTGTGGATGGCACTGTTTAGGGGAGGGGGATCTGTGGATGGCACTATTTAGGGGGGAGATCTGTGGATGGCACTATTTATGGGAGGGGGATCTGTGGATGGCACTCTTTAGGGGAGGGGGATCTGTGGATGGCACTATTTAGGGGAGGGGGATCTGTGGATGGCACTGTTTAGGGGAGGGGGAGCTGTGGATGGCACTGTTTCGGGGAGGGGGATCTGTGGATGGCACTGTTTAGGGGAGGGGGATCTGTGGATCGCACATAAGAAGGGGTGAGGTTTAGAGAGAAAGGGGTTTGGCCTTGACAGGAAGGGGTGGGGTTTAGAGAGAAAGGGGTTTGGCCTTGACAGGAAGGGGTGGGTCAAATTTATATTAGGGGGGTGCCCGAGTTTAGTCTCGCCTAGGGCAGCACAAAACCAAGATACACCACTGTAGACAGAAGTTTAGTGACATACTTCAGGATGTTACAACTGTATGACTTCTAATTCCCTGTCCTGTAATCAATGTCAGTGTGCTGTTCAGGCAGCCAGGGCCGATCCTACACGGGGTGCAGTGGGTGCCCCGCACCCCAGCGCTGTCACCCGAAAGGCGCCGAGCGCAGGGCCGGACTGGCCTGCCGGGATAGCGGGAAATTTCCCGGTGGGCCGGCAAGCCTGAGTGCCGCAAGGCCGCGGCCCTGGTGACAAGTGGGGGCGGCCGCGGCCGGCGGCAGGGCAGAGCAGGAGATGAGCGCCTTCATTGCGGAAGCGCTCATCTCCATAGTCATCTGTATTGCCGTCCTCAGGACGGCAATACAGATGCCTGTGCTGCAGCAGAGGAGGGAGAGGTGTGTCCCCTCCTGTTCCTCTGATAGGCTGCCGGCTTAGTGCTGGCAGCCTATCAGAGGCCGGTGCAGGCGGCGCGATGACGTCATCGCGTCGCCTGAGCCGTATAGCGAGGGACACAGACGGAAGAGGCGGCCTGCATCGCATCGCATTGCTGGAGGTAAGTATAAGTGTATTTTTATTTTTTATTTTTTTATATAGGTACAATACTGGGCTGGCACATGATAAGGGGGGCTACTGGGCTGGCACATAAGGGGGGCTACTGGGCTGGCACATAAGGGGGGACTACTGGGCTGGGCTGGCACATGATAAGGGGGGCTACTGGGCTGGCACATGATAAGGGGGGACTACTGGGCTGGCACATGATAAGGGGGGACTACTGGGCTGGCACATGATAAGGGGGGACTACTGGGCTGGCACATGATAAGGGGGGCTACTGGCACATGATATGGGGGGCTACTGGCACATGATATGGGGGCACTCTGGCTACTGGCACATGATATGGGGGCACTCTGGCTACTGGCACATGATAATGGGGGGGATCTGGCTACTGGCACATGATATGGGGGGGGGCTCTGGCTACTGGCACATGATAAGGGGGGGGGGCTCTGGCTACTGGCACATGATATGGGGGGCTACTGGCACATGATAAGGGGGGCTACTGGCACAAGATAAGGGGGCTACTGGCACATGATAAGGGGGTCTACTGGCACATGATAAGGGGGGCTACTGGCACATAGGGGGGCTACTGGCACATAAGAGGGGCTACTGGCACATGATATGGGGGGCTCTGGCTACTGGCACATGATATGGGGGGGCTCTGGCTACTGGCACATGATGGTGGGGGGGCTCTTATTTCTGGCACATGATTGGGGGCACTCTGGCTACTGGCACATGATATGGGGGGCTCTGGCTACTGACACATGATATGGGGGGGCTCTGGCTACTGACACATGATATGGGGGGGCTCTGGCTACTGGCACATGATGGTGGGGGGGGGCTCTGGCTACTGGCACATGATATGGGGGGGGGGGGGCTCTGGCTACTGGCACATGATATGGGGGGCTACTGGCACATGATAAGGGGGGCTACTGGCACATGATAAGGGGGCTACTGGCACATGATAAGGGGGGCTACTGGCACATGATAAGGGGGGCTACTGGCACATGATAAGGAGGGCTACTGGCACATAGGGGGGCTACTGGCACATAAGGGGGGCTACTGGCACATGATATGGGGGGGCTCTGGCTACTGGCATATGATATGGGGGGCTCTGGCTACTGGCACATGATGGTGGGGGGGCTCTTATTTCTGGCACATGATTGGGGGCACTCTGGCTACTGGCACATGATATGGGGGGCTCTGGCTACTGACACATGATATGGGGGGGCTCTGGCTACTGACACATGATATGGGGGGGCTCTGGCTACTGGCACATGATGGTGGGGGGGCTCTTATTACTGGCACATGATTGGGGGCATCTATGGGGGCACATCTTACTGCAGATTATTGGGGGGCACTATAGGGGCATCTACTGAGGCTAAAAAAGAAGATATTTTATATGGGGGCTCTGTATAGGGGCATTTTATACTGGGACACATTATGGTGGGTACTATGGGGAAGGGGGGGCACTATGGGGGTCATCTACAGGGGCACTGAGAAGGGGTATTTTATATTGGCACATTATGGGAACATTAGCTCAACTGGGGGCATTACAAATGTTTTGCATATTATAAGGAGAATTATTACTACTGGGGGGGCATTATGGTGGGCTTTATTACTCCCCCATGGTATGACCCCCTAGTAGCAGCACCAGCCTCTCCCTGCTCTGCTATCCCTCTGCCCTTTCTCCAAATCCTTATTATGAAATCTTTCTCATTAGGTTAAAGCACAACATCAGCTCCGCCGAGCCCCCCGCCAAAGTGTTGAAGTGGCGTCCGAGATCCCCAAGGGCCAAGTCAAGTAACTGTAAGTTTTTATGGGGGTTCTACAAAAGAGCTATCGTGGGGCAAAGTTCATATTCGTGTTTACACACGTGTTTTAAAATGAATGCTTTCTCCTATTATAAACAAGTAAATAATGACGCAATGCTGTGGGGCTGGTGTGCAACTTTTTCCAGGGCTGGTTTTTATCCCCAGTCCGGCCCTGGCCGAGCGAGCCGCCGGGACTTTTTTTTTTTGACTTTTTTTTTTTTTTAAGCCGAGCAGCCGAGCCGCCGATTCGTGGGGCTGAAGTTGGGGGCTGAAGTTGTTGCCATAGAAACATTGTAAAGGGGAGGAGTTAGTAAGATAACCACGCCCATGTGGGGGCGCCAGAAATATTTCTGCACCCAGGCGCCTGTGACCCTAGGATCGGCCCTGCAGGCAGCATTCGATGTGAGAGACGGTCAGTTCTATGTAATATGTACCAGTCAGGACGTAGTTAGACCCTCAATAATTCAATCATTAAACCGTCAGAGAGGTCTCTGTAATATATTAATATAGATTCAAAGTTTCATGGTCGGTTACCAGATAAATAATAATTCATAGAGATATTATGGGGGAGATTTATCAAACTAGTGTAAAGTAGAACTGACATAGTTGCCAATAGCAACCAATCGGATTCCACCTTTCATTTTCCATAGCTCTTTGGTTGCTATGGGAAAATTAGCCAGTTTGAAAGTGCGTATGCAAAGCGTTTTTCACTGATGGTTGCTAAGAGATGTTGTTTGTAAGGCCTCTTTCACACGGGCGAGATTTCCGTGCGGGTGCAATGCGTGAGGTGAACGCATTGCATCCACTCATTTCTATGGGGCTGTGCACATGAGCGGTGATTTTCAATCATCACTTGTGCGTTGCGTGAAAATCACAGCATGCTCTATTTTGTGCGTTTTTCACGCAACGCAGGCCCCATAGAAGTGAATGGGGCTGCGTGAAAATTGCAAGCATCCGCAAGCAAGTGCGGATGTGGTGCGATTTTCACGCACGGTTGCTAGGAGACGATAGGGATGGGGACCCGATCATTATTATTTACCCTTGTAACATGGTTATAAGGGAATATAATATCATTCTTAATACAAAATGCTTAGTAAAATAGGGCTGGAGGGGTTAAAAAAAATTATAATAATTAAACTCACCTTAATCCACTTGTTCGCGCAGCCCGGCTTCTCTTCTTTCTTCTTCTTTGAGGAAAAGGGCCTGTGGTGACATCACTGCGCTCATCACCATGGTGATGGATCATGTGATGGACCATGTGATGAGCGCAGTGATGTCATCAAAGGTCCTTTACCCAGGTCCTGAAGAAAGAAGAGAAGCAGGGCTGCGCGAACAAGTGGATTAAGGCGAGTTAAATTATTTATTTATTTTTTTAACCCCTCCATCCCTATTTTACTAAGCATTCTGTATTAAGAATGCTATTATTTTCCCTTATAACCATGTTATAAGTGAACAACAACTGAACGTAGTAGCAGACAAAACTGACTGAACTTGCTTGCAAATTGGTGAAAGAGGCCTAAGGCCTCTTTCACACGGGCGAGTTTTCCGCGTGGGTGCAATGCGTGACATGAACGCATTGC